>NW_028126336.1:600000-897707 GCF_965194825.1 Balaenoptera physalus
AAAGAAGAGGATTTGAAATCAAGGCAGAATTGCAGGAAACAGATTTCAGGAGGTAGATTCGAATCGCCTTTAAAGCACATGAAAAGCGGCAAAACGTTGACAATGATGCCCTTGGCCAAAAAGGGCGTATGCGTTTTTTCCTGAATATATTCAGGAAAAAACGCATACGCCCTTTTTGGCCAACCAAGCAACCTGGAAAGGCAAATCAGCGCTACAAAGAAGTCTCGCTTCCCATCGGTCAAAAGGGCCATGCTGAAAAAAGTGTCAAAACCAGAAATGCAGGACAGGCCATGGAGGAATCGGAGCCTTGCTACACTGATGGGCGGGATGTAAATCGCCAACAGCCACTCTGGAGAAGTGTGCGGTGTGTCCTGAAACGTCTAAAAAACACAGCTTAGAGAGCATAGGGCACTTCCACGCATGGGGGGATAAAGTGGGAAAATTGAAAATCAGCAAGACACAAGCACCCCAAAGTTTAGGGCTGCTCTGTTGACAAGGACCTCCACTTCATTCCACCTTAAATATCCCAGGAAAGCGAAAAATGGATCAAAAAGTTGTGGTCCTTATGTACAATGGAATATCACTCAGCCATGAAATCAAAGTCATAAGGCTAGTAGCAGCATGATGAGTGGATTTAGGTACGACGATTCTAAGTGAAATAAGTCACACAGAAAAGGACACTTCTCATAAGGTGTCACTTATAGAGGGAATGTAAAAACCGTTACACTTGAACTGAATTACAAAACAGAACAGAGTCACACATGCAGAAAACACACTATGGCTGCTTAACGGGAAAGGTGAGGTGGGGTGATACATAAAACAAGAGTTTCAAATTAGCTCAGATACCGTTCCATAAACCCAATATGTAATAGACAAGACCTACTCCTTGCTCAGAGAACTGGACTCAACACGCCCGATTCACCGCACAAGAATATATCTGACTAGTAATAATCTTAAAACCTATGTATTGATATCTCTCTGTTAGTGTGTCAAGTGGGTGTAAAGCGGCATAAACACAGCCGTGAAAAGCAGCTAACCCCATTATAAAAATAAATTACTTTTAAAAACCCATGAAACAAAGACAGGGAAAGAGAGAGAAATTCTTACACAATTCGTTCAGGGGCTGTGATGCAACCTGGATTGACCATATCTAGACCCACAGCTGGATGAGACATAAGGGTGGACACTCTTGGGGCTGAGAGGTTTGGTGAGGTTGGGTGAGCAAACGCAGACCCTTTAAAGTAATACTGCGTGCTACCCGTCGCATGGGTCCCAAATCTCCAGGTTCAAGGGCATCTTCCTACATCGAAAACATGCATGAGAAACCCAGACGATGGTACACCGTGTGATGGGGAAAGGTTTCTAAAACGCACCTCATTTCTCATCTCCTTGTGCTCAGGTTCGCCATTCCAGCCACTTTACTAGCAATCTCCCTACTTGGAGCATCAGCACCTTTAACCTCCTGTTCCGTACAGGTTGCAATTTGTCCTGAGGATGAACGGGAAGACGGGGAACCAATGAGAGACTAGCTCTTGGTGTTGGGACAGGCACAGGTCACTCTATTTTCCCATCAGGAAGAAGAATTAACCACAGGCTCAGCCTGCCCCCCGGAACCAGAACAGGGCCTGAAGCCATCCTGTGCTTTTGCGGCCAGCTCCCAGAAAAGCGACTTGTAAAATGGAGCTTCAGGGCACTGCAATTCACAAACCTGCAGAGTTATAAATGATAACTCTCGTCCACAAATATATTGAGGGAAGGCAAAGAAGAGGATTTGAAATCAAGGCAGAATTGCAGGAAACAGATTTCAGGAGGTAGATTCGAAGCGCCTTTAAAGCACATGAAAAGCGGCAAAACGTTGACAATGATGTCCTTGGCCAAAAAGGGCGTATGCGTTTTTTCCTGAATATATTCAGGAAAAAACGCATACGCCCTTTTTGGCCAACCAAGCAACCTGCAAAGGCAAATCAGCGCTACAAAGAAGTCTCGCTTCCCATCGGTCAAAAGGGCCATGCTGAAAAAAGTGTCAAAACCAGAAATGCAGGACAGGCCATGGAGGAATCGGAGCCTTGCTACACTGATGGGCGGGATGTAAATCGCCAACAGCCACTCTGGAGAAGTGTACGGTGTGTCCTGAAACATCTAAAAAACACAGCTTAGAGAGCATAGGGCACTTCCACGCATGGGGGGATAAAGTGGGAAAATTGAAAATCAGCAAGACACAAGCACCCCAAAGTTTAGGGCTGCTCTGTTGACAAGGACCTCCACTTCATTCCACCTTAAATATCCCAGGAAAGCGAAAAATGGATCAAAAAGTTGTGGTCCTTATGTACAATGGAATATCACTCAGCCATGAAATCAATGTCATAAGGCTAGTAGCAGCATGATGAGTGGATTTAGGTACGACGATTCTAAGTGAAATAAGTCACACAGAAAAGGACACTTCTCATAAGGTGTCACTTATAGAGGGAAAGTAAAAACCGTTACACTTGAACTGAATTACAAAACAGAACAGAGTCACACATGCAGAAAACACACTATGGCTGCTTAACGGGAAAGGTGAGGTGGGGTGATACATAAAACAAGAGTTTCAAATTAGCTCAGATACCGTTCCATAAACCCAATATGTAATAGACAAGACCTACTCCTTGCTCAGAGAACTGGACTCAACACGCCCGATTCACCGCACAAGAATATATCTGACTAGTAATAATCTTAAAACCTATGTATTGATATCTCTCTGTTAGTGTGTCAAGTGGGTGTAAAGCGGCATAAACACAGCCGTGAAAAGCAGCTAAACCCCATTATAAAAATAAATTACTTTTAAAAACCCATGAAACAAAGACAGGGAAAGAGAGAGAAATTCTTACACAATTCGTTCAGGGGCTGTGATGCAACCTGGATTGACCATATCTAGACCCACAGCTGGATGAGACATAAGGGTGGACACTCTTGGGGCTGAGAGGTTTGGTGAGGTTGGGTGAGCAAACGCAGACCCTTTAAAGTAATACTGCGTGCTACCCGTCGCATGGGTCCCAAATCTCCAGGTTCAAGGGCATCTTCCTACATCGAAAACATGCATGAGAAACCCAGAAGATGGTACACCGTGTGATGGGGAAAGGTTTCTAAAACGCACCTCATTTCTCATCTCCTTGTGCTCGGGTTCGCCATTCCAGCCACTTTACTAGCAATCTCCTTACTTGGAGCATCAGCACCTTTAACCTCCTGTTCCGTACAGGTTGCAATTTGTCCTGAGGATGAACGGGAAGACGGGGAACCAATGAGAGACTAGCTCTTGGTGTTGGGACAGGCACAGGTCACTCTATTTTCCCATCAGGAAGAAGAATTAACCACAGGCTCAGCCTGCCCCCCGGAACCAGAACAGGGCCTGAAGCCATCCTGCGCTTTTGCGGCCAGCTCCCAGAAAAGCGACTTGTAAAATGGAGCTTCAGGGCACTGCAATTCACAAACCTGCAGAGTTATAAATGATAACTCTCGTCCACAAATATATTGAGGGAAGGCAAAGAAGAGGATTTGAAATCAAGGCAGAATTGCAGGAAACAGATTTCAGGAGGTAGATTCGAATCGCCTTTAAAGCACATGAAAAGCGGCAAAACGTTGACAATGATGCCCTTGGCCAAAAAGGGCGTATGCGTTTTTTCCTGAATATATTCAGGAAAAAACGCATACGCCCTTTTTGGCCAACCAAGCAACCTGGAAAGGCAAATCAGCGCTACAAAGAAGTCTCGCTTCCCATCGGTCAAAAGGGCCATGCTGAAAAAAGTGTCAAAACCAGAAATGCAGGACAGGCCATGGAGAAATGGGAGCCTTGCTACACTGATGGGCGGGATGTAAATCGCCAACAGCCACTCTGGAAAAGTGTACGGTGTGTCCTGAAACATCTAAAAAACACAGCTTAGAGAGGATAGGGCACTTCCACGCATGGGGGGATAAAGTGGGAAAATTGAAAATCAGCAAGACACAAGCACCCCAAAGTTTAGGGCTGCTCTGTTGACAAGGACCTCCACTTCATTCCACCTTAAATATCCCAGGAAAGCGAAAAATGGATAAAAAAGTTGTGGTCCTTATGTACAATGGAATATCACTCAGCCATGAAATCAAAGTCATAAGGCTAGTAGCAGCATGATGAGTGGATTTAGGTAAGACGATTCTAAGTGAAATAAGTCACACAGAAAAGGACACTTCTCATAAGGTGTCACTTATAGAGGGAATGTAAAAACCGTTACACTTGAACTGAATTACAAAACAGAACAGAGTCACACATGCAGAAAACACACTATGGCTGCTTAACGGGAAAGGTGAGGTGGGGTGATACATAAAACAAGAGTTTCAAATTAGCTCAGATACCGTTCCATAAACCCAATATGTAATAGACAAGACCTACTCCTTGCTCAGAGAACTGGACTCAACACGCCCGATTCACCGCACAAGAATATATCTGACTAGTAATAATCTTAAAACCTGTGTATTGATATCTCTCTGTTAGTGTGTCAAGTGGGTGTAAAGCGGCATAAACACAGCCGTGAAAAGCAGCTAAACCCCATTATAAAAATAAATTACTTTTAAAAACCCATGAAACAAAGACAGGGAAAGAGAGAGAAATTCTTACACAATTCGTTCAGGGGCTGTGATGCAACCTGGATTGACCATATCTAGACCCACAGCTGGATGAGACATAAGGGTGGACACTCTTGGGGCTGAGAGGTTTGGTGAGGTTGGGTGAGCAAACGCAGACCCTTTAAAGTAATACTGCGTGCTACCCGTCGCATGGGTCCCAAATCTCCAGGTTCAAGGGCATCTTCCTACATCGAAAACATGCATGAGAAACCCAGAAGATGGTACACCGTGTGATGGGGAAAGGTTTCTAAAACGCACCTCATTTCTCATCTCCTTGTGCTCGGGTTCGCCATTCCAGCCACTTTACTAGCAATCTCCCTACTTGGAGCATCAGCACCTTTAACCTCCTGTTCCGTACAGGTTGCAATTTGTCCTGAGGATGAACGGGAAGACGGGGAACCAATGAGAGACTAGCTCTTGGTGTTGGGACAGGCACAGGTCACTCTATTTTCCCATCAGGAAGAAGAATTAACCACAGGCTCAGCCTGCCCCCCGGAACCAGAACAGGGCCTGAAGCCATCCTGCGCTTTTGCGGCCAGCTCCCAGAAAAGCGACTTGTAAAATGGAGCTTCAGGGCACTGCAATTCACAAACCTGCAGAGTTATAAATGATAACTCTCGTCCACAAATATATTGAGGGAAGGCAAAGAAGAGGATTTGAAATCAAGGCAGAATTGCAGGAAACAGATTTCAGGAGGTAGATTCGAATCGCCTTTAAAGCACATGAAAAGCGGCAAAACGTTGACAATGATGCCCTTGGCCAAAAAGGGCGTATGCGTTTTTTCCTGAATATATTCAGGAAAAAACGCATACGCCCTTTTTGGCCAACCAAGCAACCTGGAAAGGCAAATCAGCGCTACAAAGAAGTCTCGCTTCCCATCGGTCAAAAGGGCCATGCTGAAAAAAGTGTCAAAACCAGAAATGCAGGACAGGCCATGGAGAAATGGGAGCCTTGCTACACTGATGGGCGGGATGTAAATCGCCAACAGCCACTCTGGAAAAGTGTACGGTGTGTCCTGAAACATCTAAAAAACACAGCTTAGAGAGGATAGGGCACTTCCACGCATGGGGGGATAAAGTGGGAAAATTGAAAATCAGCAAGACACAAGCACCCCAAAGTTTAGGGCTGCTCTGTTGACAAGGACCTCCACTTCATTCCACCTTAAATATCCCAGGAAAGCGAAAAATGGATAAAAAAGTTGTGGTCCTTATGTACAATGGAATATCACTCAGCCATGAAATCAAAGTCATAAGGCTAGTAGCAGCATGATGAGTGGATTTAGGTAAGACGATTCTAAGTGAAATAAGTCACACAGAAAAGGACACTTCTCATAAGGTGTCACTTATAGAGGGAATGTAAAAACCGTTACACTTGAACTGAATTACAAAACAGAACAGAGTCACACATGCAGAAAACACACTATGGCTGCTTAACGGGAAAGGTGAGGTGGGGTGATACATAAAACAAGAGTTTCAAATTAGCTCAGATACCGTTCCATAAACCCAATATGTAATAGACAAGACCTACTCCTTGCTCAGAGAACTGGACTCAACACGCCCGATTCACCGCACAAGAATATATCTGACTAGTAATAATCTTAAAACCTGTGTATTGATATCTCTCTGTTAGTGTGTCAAGTGGGTGTAAAGCGGCATAAACACAGCCGTGAAAAGCAGCTAAACCCCATTATAAAAATAAATTACTTTTAAAAACCCATGAAACAAAGACAGGGAAAGAGAGAGAAATTCTTACACAATTCGTTCAGGGGCTGTGATGCAACCTGGATTGACCATATCTAGACCCACAGCTGGATGAGACATAAGGGTGGACACTCTTGGGGCTGAGAGGTTTGGTGAGGTTGGGTGAGCAAACGCAGACCCTTTAAAGTAATACTGCGTGCTACCCGTCGCATGGGTCCCAAATCTCCAGGTTCAAGGGCATCTTCCTACATCGAAAACATGCATGAGAAACCCAGAAGATGGTACACCGTGTGATGGGGAAAGGTTTCTAAAACGCACCTCATTTCTCATCTCCTTGTGCTCGGGTTCGCCATTCCAGCCACTTTACTAGCAATCTCCCTACTTGGAGCATCAGCACCTTTAACCTCCTGTTCCGTACAGGTTGCAATTTGTCCTGAGGATGAACGGGAAGACGGGGAACCAATGAGAGACTAGCTCTTGGTGTTGGGACAGGCACAGGTCACTCTATTTTCCCATCAGGAAGAAGAATTAACCACAGGCTCAGCCTGCCCCCCGGAACCAGAACAGGGCCTGAAGCCATCCTGCGCTTTTGCGGCCAGCTCCCAGAAAAGCGACTTGTAAAATGGAGCTTCAGGGCACTGCAATTCACAAACCTGCAGAGTTATAAATGATAACTCTCGTCCACAAATATATTGAGGGAAGGCAAAGAAGAGGATTTGAAATCAAGGCAGAATTGCAGGAAACAGATTTCAGGAGGTAGATTCGAATTGCCTTTAAAGCACATGAAAAGCGGCAAAACGTTGACAATGATGCCCTTGGCCTAAAAGGGCGTATGCGTTTTTTCCTGAATATATTCAGGAAAAAACGCATACGCCCTTTTTGGCCAACCAAGCAACCTGGAAAGGCAAATCAGCGCTACAAAGAAGTCTCGCTTCCCATCGGTCAAAAGGGCCATGCTGAAAAAAGTGTCAAAACCAGAAATGCAGGACAGGCCATGGAGAAATGGGAGCCTTGCTACACTGATGGGCGGGATGTAAATCGCCAACAGCCACTCTGGAAAAGTGTACGGTGTGTCCTGAAACATCTAAAAAACACAGCTTAGAGAGGATAGGGCACTTCCACGCATGGGGGGATAAAGTGGGAAAATTGAAAATCAGCAAGACACAAGCACCCCAAAGTTTAGGGCTGCTCTGTTGACAAGGACCTCCACTTCATTCCACCTTAAATATCCCAGGAAAGCGAAAAATGGATCAAAAAGTTGTGGTCCTTATGTACAATGGAATATCACTCAGCCATGAAATCAAAGTCATAAGGCTAGTAGCAGCATGATGAGTGGATTTAGGTAAGACGATTCTAAGTGAAATAAGTCACACAGAAAAGGACACTTCTCATAAGGTGTCACTTATAGAGGGAATGTAAAAACCGTTACACTTGAACTGAATTACAAAACAGAACAGAGTCACACATGCAGAAAACACACTATGGCTGCTTAACGGGAAAGGTGAGGTGGGGTGATACATAAAACAAGAGTTTCAAATTAGCTCAGATACCGTTCCATAAACCCAATATGTAATAGACAAGACCTACTCCTTGCTCAGAGAACTGGACTCAACACGCCCGATTCACCGCACAAGAATATATCTGACTAGTAATAATCTTAAAACCTGTGTATTGATATCTCTCTGTTAGTGTGTCAAGTGGGTGTAAAGCGGCATAAACACAGCCGTGAAAAGCAGCTAAACCCCATTATAAAAATAAATTACTTTTAAAAACCCATGAAACAAAGACAGGGAAAGAGAGAGAAATTCTTACACAATTTGTTCAGGGGCTGTGATGCAACCTGGATTGACCATATCTAGACCCACAGCTGGATGAGACATAAGGGTGGACACTCTTGGGGCTGAGAGGTTTGGTGAGGTTGGGTGAGCAAACGCAGACCCTTTAAAGTAATACTGCGTGCTACCCGTCGCATGGGTCCCAAATCTCCAGGTTCAAGGGCATCTTCCTACATCGAAAACATGCATGAGAAACCCAGAAGATGGTACACCGTGTGATGGGGAAAGGTTTCTAAAACGCACCTCATTTCTCATCTCCTTGTGCTCGGGTTCGCCATTCCAGCCACTTTACTAGCAATCTCCCTACTTGGAGCATCAGCACCTTTAACCTCCTGTTCCGTACAGGTTGCAATTTGTCCTGAGGATGAACGGGAAGACGGGGAACCAATGAGAGACTAGCTCTTGGTGTTGGGACAGGCACAGGTCACTCTATTTTCCCATCAGGAAGAAGAATTAACCACAGGCTCAGCCTGCCCCCCGGAACCAGAACAGGGCCTGAAGCCATCCTGCGCTTTTGCGGCCAGCTCCCAGAAAAGCGACTTGTAAAATGGAGCTTCAGGGCACTGCAATTCACAAACCTGCAGAGTTATAAATGATAACTCTCGTCCACAAATATATTGAGGGAAGGCAAAGAAGAGGATTTGAAATCAAGGCAGAATTGCAGGAAACAGATTTCAGGAGGTAGATTCGAATCGCCTTTAAAGCACATGAAAAGCGGCAAAACGTTGACAATGATGCCCTTGGCCAAAAAGGGCGTATGCGTTTTTTAGTGAATATATTCAGGAAAAAACGCATACGCCCTTTTTGGCCAACCAAGCAACCTGGAAAGGCAAATCAGCGCTACAAAGAAGTCTCGCTTCCCATCGGTCAAAAGGGCCATGCTGAAAAAAGTGTCAAAACCAGAAATGCAGGACAGGCCATGGAGAAATGGGAGCCTTGCTACACTGATGGGCGGGATGTAAATTGCCAACAGCCACTCTGGAGAAGTGTACGGTGTGTCCTGAAACATCTAAAAAACACAGCTTAGAGAGCATAGGGCACTTCCACGCATGGGGGGATAAAGTGGGAAAATTGAAAATCAGCAAGACACAAGCACCCCAAAGTTTAGGGCTTCTCTGTTGACAAGGACCTCCACTTCATTCCACCTTAAATATCCCAGGAAAGCGAAAAATGGATCAAAAAGTTGTGGTCCTCATGTACAATGGAATATCACTCAGCCATGAAATCAATGTCATAAGGCTAATAGCAGCATGATGAGTGGATTTAGGTAAGACGATTCTAAGTGAAATAAGTCACACAGAAAAGGACACTTCTCATAAGGTGTCACTTATAGAGGGAATGTAAAAACCGTTACACTTGAACTGAATTACAAAACAGAACAGAGTCACACATGCAGAAAACACACTATGGCTGCTTAACGGGAAAGGTGAGGTGGGGTGAAACATAAAACAAGAGTTTCAAATTAGCTCAGATACCGTTCCATAAACCCAATATGTAATAGACAAGACCTACTCCTTGCTCAGAGAACTGGACTCAACACGCCCGATTCACCGCACAAGAATATATCTGACTAGTAATAATCTTAAAACCTATGTATTGATATCTCTCTGTTAGTGTGTCAAGTGGGTGTAAAGCGGCATAAACACAGCCGTGAAAAGCAGCTAAACCCCATTATAAAAATAAATTACTTTTAAAAACCCATGAAACAAAGACAGGGAAAGAGAGAGAATTTCTTACACAATTCGTTCAGGGGCTGTGATGCAACCTGGATTGACCATATCTAGACCCACAGCTGGATGAGACATAAGGGTGGACACTCTTGGGGCTGAGAGGTTTGGTGAGGTTGGGTGAGCAAACGCAGACCCTTTAAAGTAATACTGCGTGCTACCCGTCGCATGGGTCCCAAATCTCCAGGTTCAAGGGCATCTTCCTACATCGAAAACATGCATGAGAAACCCAGAAGATGGTACACCGTGTGATGGGGAAAGGTTTCTAAAACGCACCTCATTTCTCATCTCCTTGTGCTCGGGATCGCCATTCCAGCCACTTTACTAGCAATCTCCCTACTTGGAGCATCAGCACCTTTAACCTCCTGTTCCGTACAGGTTGCAATTTGTCCTGAGGATGAACGGGAAGACGGGGAACCAATGAGAGACTAGCTCTTGGTGTTGGGACAGGCACAGGTCACTCTATTTTCCCATCAGGAAGAAGAATTAACCACAGGCTCAGCCTGCCCCCCGGAACCAGAACAGGGCCTGAAGCCATCCTGTGCTTTTGCGGCCAGCTCCCAGAAAAGCGACTTGTAAAATGGAGCTTCAGGGCACTGCAATTCACAAACCTGCAGAGTTATAAATGATAACTCTCGTCCACAAATATATTGAGGGAAGGCAAAGAAGAGGATTTGAAATCAAGGCAGAATTGCAGGAAACAGATTTCAGGAGGTAGATTCGAATCGCCTTTAAAGCACATGAAAAGCGGCAAAACGTTGACAATGATGCCCTTGGCCAAAAAGGGCGTATGCGTTTTTTCCTGAATATATTCAGGAAAAAACGCATACGCCCTTTTTGGCCAACCAAGCAACCTGGAAAGGCAAATCAGCGCTACAAAGAAGTCTCGCTTCCCATCGGTCAAAAGGGCCATGCTGAAAAAAGTGTCAAAACCAGAAATGCAGGACAGGCCATGGAGAAATGGGAGCCTTGCTACACTGATGGGCGGGATGTAAATCGCCAACAGCCACTCTGGAGAAGTGTACGGTGTGTCCTGAAACATCTAAAAAACACAGCTTAGAGAGGATAGGGCACTTCCACGCATGGGGGGATAAAGTGGGAAAATTGAAAATCAGCAAGACACAAGCACCCCAAAGTTTAGGGCTGCTCTGTTGACAAGGACCTCCACTTCATTCCACCTTAAATATCCCAGGAAAGCGAAAAATGGATCAAAAAGTTGTGGTCCTTATGTACAATGGAATATCACTCAGCCATGAAATCAAAATCATAAGGCTAGTAGCAGCATGATGAGTGGATTTAGGTAAGACGATTCTAAGTGAAATAAGTCACACAGAAAAGGACACTTCTCATAAGGTGTCACTTATAGAGGGAATGTAAAAACCGTTACACTTGAACTGAATTACAAAACAGAACGGAGTCACACATGCAGAAAACACACTATGGCTGCTTAACGGGAAAGGTGAGGTGGGGTGATACATAAAACAAGAGTTTCAAATTAGCTCAGATACCGTTCCATAAACCCAATATGTAATAGACAAGACCTACTCCTTGCTCAGAGAACTGGACTCAACATGCCCGATTCACCGCACAAGAATATATCTGACTAGTAATAATCTTAAAACCTATGTATTGATATCTCTCTGTTAGTGTGTCAAGTGGGTGTAAAGCGGCATAAACACAGCCGTGAAAAGCAGCTAAACCCCATTATAAAAATAAATTACTTTTAAAAACCCATGAAACAAAGACAGGGAAAGAGAGAGAAATTCTTACACAATTCGTTCAGGGGCTGTGATGCAACCTGGATTGACCATATCTAGACCCACAGCTGGATGAGACATAAGGGTGGACACTCTTGGGGCTGAGAGGTTTGGTGAGGTTGGGTGAGCAAACGCAGACCCTTTAAAGTAATACTGCGTGCTACCCGTCGCATGGTTCCCAAATCTCCAGGTTCAAGGGCATCTTCCTACATCGAAAACATGCATGAGAAACCCAGAAGATGGTACACCGTGTGATGGGGAAAGGTTTCTAAAACGCACCTCATTTCTCATCTCCTTGTGCTCGGGTTCGCCATTCCAGCCACTTTACTAGCAATCTCCCTACTTGGAGCATCAGCACCTTTAACCTCCTGTTCCGTACAGGTTGCAATTTGTCCTGAGGATGAACGGGAAGACGGGGAACCAATGAGAGACTAGCTCTTGGTGTTGGGACAGGCACAGGTCACTCTATTTTCCCATCAGGAAGAAGAATTAACCACAGGCTCAGCCTGCCCCCCGGAACCAGAACAGGGCCTGAAGCCATCCTGCGCTTTTGCGGCCGGCTCCCAGAAAAGCGACTTGTAAAATGGAGCTTCAGGGCACTGCAATTCACAAACCTGCAGAGTTATAAATGATAACTCTCGTCCACAAATATATTGAGGGAAGGCAAAGAAGAGTATTTGAAATCAAGGCAGAATTGCAGGAAACAGATTTCAGGAGGTAGATTCGAATCGCCTTTAAAGCACATGAAAAGCGGCAAAACGTTGACAATGATGCCCTTGGCCAAAAAGGGCGCATGCGTTTTTTCCTGAATATATTCAGGAAAAAACGCATACGCCCTTTTTGGCCAACCAAGCAACCTGGAAAGGCAAATCAGCGCTACAAAGAAGTCTCGCTTCCCATCGGTCAAAAGGGCCATGCTGAAAAAAGTGTCAAAACCAGAAATGCAGGACAGGTCATGGAGAAATGGGAGCCTTGCTACACTGATGGGCGGGATGTAAATCGCCAACAGCCACTCTGGAGAAGTGTACGTTGTGTCCTGAAACATCTAAAAAACACAGCTTAGAGAGGATAGGGCACTTCCACGCATGGGGGGATAAAGTGGGAAAATTGAAAATCAGCAAGACACAAGCACCCCAAAGTTTAGGGCTGCTCTGTTGACAAGGACCTCCACTTCATTCCACCTTAAATATCCCAGGAAAGCGAAAAATGGATCAAAAAGTTGTGGTCCTTATGTACAATGGAATATCACTCAGCCATGAAATCAATGTCATAAGGCTAATAGAAGCATGATGAGTGGATTTAGGTAAGACGATTCTAAGTGAAATAAGTCACACAGAAAAGGACACTTCTCATAAGGTGTCACTTATAGAGGGAATGTAAAAACCGTTACACTTGAACTGAATTACAAAACAGAACAGAGTCACACATGCAGAAAACACACTATGGCTGCTTAACGGGAAAGGTGAGGTGGGGTGAAACATAAAACAAGAGTTTCAAATTAGCTCAGATACCGTTCCATAAACCCAATATGTAATAGACAAGACCTACTCCTTGCTCAGAGAACTGGACTCAACACGCCCGATTCACCGCACAAGAATATATCTGACTAGTAATAATCTTAAAACCTATGTATTGATATCTCTCTGTTAGTGTGTCAAGTGGGTGTAAAGCGGCATAAACACTGCCGTGAAAAGCAGCTAAACCCCATTATAAAAATAAATTACTTTTAAAAACCCATGAAACAAAGACAGGGAAAGAGAGAGAATTTCTTACACAATTCGTTCAGGGGCTGTGATGCAACCTGGATTGACCATATCTAGACCCACAGCTGGATGAGACATAAGGGTGGACACTCTTGGGGCTGAGAGGTTTGGTGAGGTTGGGTGAGCAAACGCAGACCCTTTAAAGTAATACTGCGTGCTACCCGTCGCATGGGTCCCAAATCTCCAGGTTCAAGGGCATCTTCCTACATCGAAAACATGCATGAGAAACCCAGAAGATGGTACACCGTGTGATGGGGAAAGGTTTCTAAAACGCACCTCATTTCTCATCTCCTTGTGCTCGGGTTCGCCATTCCAGCCACTTTACTAGCAATCTCCCTACTTGGAGCATCAGCACCTTTAACCTCCTGTTCCGTACAGGTTGCAATTTGTCCTGAGGATGAACGGGAAGACGGGGAACCAATGAGAGACTAGCTCTTGGTGTTGGGACAGGCACAGGTCACTCTATTTTCCCATCAGGAAGAAGAATTAACCACAGGCTCAGCCTGCCCCCCGGAACCAGAACAGGGCCTGAAGCCATCCTGCGCTTTTGCAGCCAGCTCCCAGAAAAGCGACTTGTAAAATGGAGCTTCAGGGCACTGCAATTCACAAACCTGCAGAGTTATAAATGATAACTCTCGTCCACAAATATATTGAGGGAAGGCAAAGAAGAGGATTTGAAATCAAGGCAGAATTGCAGGAAACAGATTTCAGGAGGTAGATTCGAATTGCCTTTAAAGCACATGAAAAGCGGCAAAACGTTGACAATGATGCCCTTGGCCAAAAAGGGCGTATGCGTTTTTTCCTGAATATATTCAGGAAAAAACGCATACGCCCTTTTTGGCCAACCAAGCAACCTGGAAAGGCAAATCAGCGCTACAAAGAAGTCTCGCTTCCCATCGGTCAAAAGGGCCATGCTGAAAAAAGTGTCAAAACCAGAAATGCAGGACAGGCCATGGAGAAATGGGAGCCTTGCTACACTGATGGGCGGGATGTAAATCGCCAACAGCCACTCTGGAGAAGTGTACGGTGTGTCCTGAAACATCTAAAAAACACAGCTTAGAGAGGATAGGGCACTTCCACGCATGGGGGGATAAAGTGGGAAAATTGAAAATCAGCAAGACACAAGCACCCCAAAGTTTAGGGCTGCTCTGTTGACAAGGACCTCCACTTCATTCCACCTTAAATATCCCAGGAAAGCGAAAAATGGATCAAAAAGTTGTGGTCCTTATGTACAATGGAATATCACTCAGCCATGAAATCAAAGTCATAAGGCTAGTAGCAGCATGATGAGTGGATTTAGGTAAGACGATTCTAAGTGAAATAAGTCACACAGAAAAGGACACTTCTCATAAGGTGTCACTTATAGAGGGAATGTAAAAACCGTTACACTTGAACTGAATTACAAAACAGAACAGAGTCACACATGCAGAAAACACACTATGGCTGCTTAACGGGAAAGGTGAGGTGGGGTGATACATAAAACAAGAGTTTCAAATTAGCTCAGATACCGTTCCATAAACCCAATATGAATAGACAAGACCTACTCCTTGCTCAGAGAACTGGACTCAACACGCCCGATTCACCGCACAAGAATATATCTGACTAGTAATAATCTTAAAACCTATGTATTGATATCTCTCTGTTAGTGTGTCAAGTGGGTGTAAAGCGGCATAAACACTGCCGTGAAAAGCAGCTAAACCCCATTATAAAAATAAATTACTTTTAAAAACCCATGAAACAAAGACAGGGAAAGAGAGAGAATTTCTTACACAATTCGTTCAGGGGCTGTGATGCAACCTGGATTGACCATATCTAGACCCACAGCTGGATGAGACATAAGGGTGGACACTCTTGGGGCTGAGAGGTTTGGTGAGGTTGGGTGAGCAAACGCAGACCCTTTAAAGTAATACTGCGTGCTACCCGTCGCATGGGTCCCAAATCTCCAGGTTCAAGGGCATCTTCCTACATCGAAAACATGCATGAGAAACCCAGAAGATGGTACACCGTGTGATGGGGAAAGGTTTCTAAAACGCACCTCATTTCTCATCTCCTTGTGCTCGGGTTCGCCATTCCAGCCACTTTACTAGCAATCTCCCTACTTGGAGCATCAGCACCTTTAACCTCCTGTTCCGTACAGGTTGCAATTTGTCCTGAGGATGAACGGGAAGACGGGGAACCAATGAGAGACTAGCTCTTGGTGTTGGGACAGGCACAGGTCACTCTATTTTCCCATCAGGAAGAAGAATTAACCACAGGCTCAGCCTGCCCCCCGGAACCAGAACAGGGCCTGAAGCCATCCTGCGCTTTTGCAGCCAGCTCCCAGAAAAGCGACTTGTAAAATGGAGCTTCAGGGCACTGCAATTCACAAACCTGCAGAGTTATAAATGATAACTCTCGTCCACAAATATATTGAGGGAAGGCAAAGAAGAGGATTTGAAATCAAGGCAGAATTGCAGGAAACAGATTTCAGGAGGTAGATTCGAATTGCCTTTAAAGCACATGAAAAGCGGCAAAACGTTGACAATGATGCCCTTGGCCAAAAAGGGCGTATGCGTTTTTTCCTGAATATATTCAGGAAAAAACGCATACGCCCTTTTTGGCCAACCAAGCAACCTGGAAAGGCAAATCAGCGCTACAAAGAAGTCTCGCTTCCCATCGGTCAAAAGGGCCATGCTGAAAAAAGTGTCAAAACCAGAAATGCAGGACAGGCCATGGAGAAATGGGAGCCTTGCTACACTGATGGGCGGGATGTAAATCGCCAACAGCCACTCTGGAGAAGTGTACGGTGTGTCCTGAAACATCTAAAAAACACAGCTTAGAGAGGATAGGGCACTTCCACGCATGGGGGGATAAAGTGGGAAAATTGAAAATCAGCAAGACACAAGCACCCCAAAGTTTAGGGCTGCTCTGTTGACAAGGACCTCCACTTCATTCCACCTTAAATATCCCAGGAAAGCGAAAAATGGATCAAAAAGTTGTGGTCCTTATGTACAATGGAATATCACTCAGCCATGAAATCAAAGTCATAAGGCTAGTAGCAGCATGATGAGTGGATTTAGGTAAGACGATTCTAAGTGAAATAAGTCACACAGAAAAGGACACTTCTCATAAGGTGTCACTTATAGAGGGAATGTAAAAACCGTTACACTTGAACTGAATTACAAAACAGAACAGAGTCACACATGCAGAAAACACACTATGGCTGCTTAACGGGAAAGGTGAGGTGGGGTGATACATAAAACAAGAGTTTCAAATTAGCTCAGATACCGTTCCATAAACCCAATATGAATAGACAAGACCTACTCCTTGCTCAGAGAACTGGACTCAACACGCCCGATTCACCGCACAAGAATATATCTGACTAGTAATAATCTTAAAACCTATGTATTGATATCTCTCTGTTAGTGTGTCAAGTGGGTGTAAAGCGACATAAACACAGCCGTGAAAAGCTGCTAAACCCCATTATAAAAATAAATTACTTTTAAAAAACCATGAAACAAAGACAGGGAAAGAGAGAGAAATTCTTACACAATTCGTTCAGGGGCAGTGATGCAACCTGGATTGACCATATCTAGACCCACAGCTGGATGAGACATAAGGGAGGACACTCTTGGGGCTGAGAGGTTTGGTGAGGTTGGGTGAGCAAACGCAGACCCTTTAAAGTAATACTGCGTGCTACCCGTCGCATGGGTCCCAAATCTCCAGGTTCAAGGGCATCTTCCTACATCGAAAACATGCATGAGAAACCCAGATGATGGTACACCGTGTGATGGGGAAAGGTTTCTAAAATGCACCTCATTTCTCATCTCCTTGTGCTCGGGTTCGCCATTCCAGCCACTTTACTAGCAATCTCCCTACTTGGAGCATCAGCACCTTTAACCTCCTGTTCCGTACAGGTTGCAATTTGTCCTGAGGATGAACGGGAAGACGGGGAACCAATGAGAGACTAGCTCTTGGTGTTGGGACAGGCACAGGTCACTCTATTTTCCCATCAGGAAGAAGAATTAACCACAGGCTCAGCCTGCCCCCCGGAACCAGAAAAGGGCCTGAAGCCATCCTGTGCTTTTGGGGCCAGCTCCCAAAAAAGCGACTTGTAAAATGGAGCTTCAGGGCACTGCAATTCACAAACCTGCAGAGTTATAAATGATAACTCTCGTCCACAAATATATTGAGGGAAGGCAAAGAAGAGGATTTGAAATCAAGGCAGAATTGCAGGAAACAGATTTCAGGAGGTAGATTCGAATCGCCTTTAAAGAACATGAAAAGCGGCAAAACGTTGACAATGATGCCCTTGGCCAAAAAGGGCGTATGCGTTTTTTCCTGAATATATTCAGGAAAAAACGCATACGCCCTTTTTGGCCAACCAAGCAACCTGGAAAGGCAAATCAGTGCTACAAAGAAGTCTCGCTTCCCATCGGTCAAAAGGGCCATGCTGAAAAAAGTGTCAAAACCAGAAATGCAGGACAGGCCATGGAGAAATGGGAGCCTTGCTACACTGATGGGCGGGATGTAAATTGCCAACAGCCACTCTGGAGAAGTGTACGGTGTGTCCTGAAACATCTAAAAAACACAGCTTAGAGAACATAGGGCACTTCCACGCATGGGGGGATAAAGAGGGAAAATTGAAAATCAGCAAGACACAAGCACCCCAAAGTTTAGGGCTGCTCTGTTGACAAGGACCTCCACTTCATTCCACCTTAAATATCCCAGGAAAGCGAAAAATGGATCAAAAAGTTGTGGTCCTTATGTACAATGGAATATCACTCAGCCATGAAATCAATGTCATAAGGCTAGGAGCAGCATGATGAGTGGATTTAGGTAAGACGATTCTAAGTGAAATAACTCACACAGAAAAGGACACTTCTCATAAGGTGTCACTTATAGAGGGAATGTAAAAACCGTTACACTTGAACTGAATTACAAAACAGAACAGAGTCACACATGCAGAAAACACACTATGGCTGCTTAACGGGAAAGGTGAGGTGGGGTGATACATAAAACAAGAGTTTCAAATTAGCTCAGATACCGTTCCATAAACCCAATATGTAATAGACAAGACCTACTCCTTGCTCAGAGAACTGGACTCAACACGCCCGATTCACCGCACAAGAATATATCTGACTAGTAATAATCTTAAAACCTATGTATTGATATCTCTCTGTTAGTGTGTCAAGTGGGTGTAAAGCGACATAAACACAGCCGTGAAAAGCTGCTAAACCCCATTATAAAAATAAATTACTTTTAAAAACCCATGAAACAAAGACAGGGAAAGAGAGAGAAATTCTTACACAATTCGTTCAGGGGCAGTGATGCAACCTGGATTGACCATATCTAGACCCACAGCTGGATGAGACATAAGGGTGGACACTCTTGGGGCTGAGAGGTTTGGTGAGGTTGGGTGTGCAAACGCAGACCCTTTAAAGTAATACTGCGTGCTACCCGTCGCATGGGTCCCAAATCTCCAGGTTCAAGGGCATCTTCCTACATCGAAAACATGCATGAGAAACCCAGAAGATGGTACACCGTGTGATGGGGAAAGGTTTCTAAAATGCACCTCATTTCTCATCTCCTTGTGCTCGGGTTCGCCATTCCAGCCACTTTACTAGCAATCTCCCTACTTGGAGCATCAGCACCTTTAACCTCCTGTTCCGTACAGGTTGCAATTTGTCCTGAGGATGAACGGGAAGACGGGGAACCAATGAGAGACTAGATCTTGGTGTTGGGACAGGCACAGGTCACTCTATTTTCCCATCAGGAAGAAGAATTAACCACAGGCTCAGCCTGCCCCCCGGAACCAGAACAGGGCCTGAAGCCATCCTGCGCTTTTGCGGCAAGCTCCCAAAAAAGCGACTTGTAAAATGGAGCTTCAGGGCACTGCAATTCACAAACCTGCAGAGTTATAAATGATAACTCTCGTCCACAAATATATTGAGGGAAGGCAAAGAAGAGGATTTGAAATCAAGGCAGAATTGCAGGAAACAGATTTCAGGAGGTAGATTCGAATCGCCTTTAAAGCACATGAAAAGCGGCAAAACGTTGACAATGATGCCCTTGGCCAAAAAGGGCGTATGCGTTTTTTCCTGAATATATTCAGGAAAAAACGCATACGCCCTTTTTGGCCAACCAAGCAACCTGGAAAGGCAAATCAGCGCTACAAAGAAGTCTCGCTTCTCATCGGTCAAAAGGGCCATGCTGAAAAAAGTGTCAAAACCAGAAATGCAGGACAGGCCATGGAGAAATGGGAGCCTTGCTACACTGATGGGCGGGATGTAAATTGCCAACAGCCACTCTGGAGAAGTGTACGGTGTGTCCTGAAACATCTAAAAAACACAGCTTAGAGAGCATAGGGCACTTCCACGCATGGGGGGATAAAGAGGGAAAATTGAAAATCAGCAAGACACAAGCACCCCAAAGTTTAGGGCTGCTCTGTTGACAAGGACCTCCACTTCATTCCACCTTAAATATCCCAGGAAAGTGAAAAATGGATAAAGAAGTTGTGGTCCTTATGTACAATGGAATATCACTCAGCCATGAAATCAATGTCATAAGGCTAGTAGCAGCATGATGAGTGGATTTAGGTAAGACGATTCTAAGGGAAATAAGTCACACAGAAAAGGATACTTCTCATAAGGTGTCACTTATAGAGGGAATGTAAAAACCGTTACACTTGAACTGAATTACAAAACAGAACAGAGTCACACATGCAGAAAACACACTATGGCTGCTTAACGGGAAAGGTGAGGTGGGGTGATACATAAAACAAGAGTTTCAAATTAGCTCAGATACCGTTCCATAAACCCAATATGTAATAGACAAGACCTACTCCTTGCTCAGAGAACTGGACTCAACACGCCCGATTCACCGCACAAGAATATATCTGACTAGTAATAATCTTAAAACCTATGTATTGATATCTCTCTGTTAGTGTGTCAAGTGGGTGTAAAGCGACATAAACACAGCCGTGAAAAGCTGCTAAACCCCATTATAAAAATAAATTACTTTTAAAAAACCATGAAACAAAGACAGGGAAAGAGAGAGAAATTCTTACACAATTCGTTCAGGGGCAGTGATGCAACCTGGATTGACCATATCTAGACCCACAGCTGGATGAGACATAAGGGTGGACACTCTTGGGGCTGAGAGGTTTGGTGAGGTTGGGTGAGCAAACGCAGACCCTTTAAAGTAATACTGCGTGCTACCCGTCGCATGGGTCCCAAATCTCCAGGTTCAAGGGCATCTTCCTACATCGAAAACATGCATGAGAAACCCAGAAGATGGTACACCGTGTGATGGGGAAAGGTTTCTAAAACGCACCTCATTTCTCATCTCCTTGTGCTCGGGTTCGCCATTCCAGCCACTTTACTTGCAATCTCCCTACTTGGAGCATCAGCACCTTTAACCTCCTGTTCCGTACAGGTTGCAATTTGTCCTGAGGATGAACGGGAAGACGGGGAACCAATGAGAGACTAGCTCTTGGTGTTGGGACAGGCACAGGTCACTCTATTTTCCCATCAGGAAGAAGAATTAACCACAGGCTCAGCCTGCCCCCCGGAACCAGAACAGGGCCTGAAGCCATCCTGCGCTTTTGCGGCCAGCTCCCAAAAAAGCGACTTGTAAAATGGAGCTTCAGGGCACTGCAATTCACAAACCTGCAGAGTTATAAATGATAACTCTCGTCCACAAATATATTGAGGGAAGGCAAAGAAGAGGATTTGAAATCAAGGCAGAATTGCAGGAAACAGATTTCAGGAGGTAGATTCGAATCGCCTTTAAAGCACATGAAAAGCGGCAAAACGTTGACAATGATGCCCTTGGCCAAAAAGGGCGTATGCGTTTTTTCCTGAATATATTCAGGAAAAAACGCATACGCCCTTTTTGGCCAACCAAGCAACCTGGAAAGGCAAATCAGCGCTACAAAGAAGTCTCGCTTCCCATCGGTCAAAAGGGCCATGCTGAAAAAAGTGTCAAAACCAGAAATGCAGGACAGGTCATGGAGAAATGGGAGCCTTGCTACACTGATGGGCGGGATGTAAATCGCCAACAGCCACTCTGGAGAAGTGTACGGTGTGTCCTGAAACATCTAAAAAACACAGCTTAGAGAGGATAGGGCACTTCCACGCATGGGGGGATAAAGTGGGAAAATTGAAAATCAGCAAGACACAAGCACCCCAAAGTTTAGGGCTGCTCTGTTGACAAGGACCTCCACTTCATTCCACCTTAAATATCCCAGGAAAGCGAAAAATGGATCAAAAAGTTGTGGTCCTTATGTACAATGGAATATCACTCAGCCATGAAATCAATGTCATAAGGCTAATAGCAGCATGATGAGTGGATTTAGGTAAGACGATTCTAAGTGAAATAAGTCACACAGAAAAGGACACTTCTCATAAGGTGTCACTTATAGAGGGAATGTAAAAACCGTTACACTTGAACTGAATTACAAAACAGAACAGAGTCACACATGCAGAAAACACACTATGGCTGCTTAACGGGAAAGGTGAGGTGGGGTGATACATAAAACAAGAGTTTCAAATTAGCTCAGATACCGTTCCATAAACCCAATATGTAATAGACAAGACCTACTCCTTGCTCAGAGAACTGGACTCAACACGCCCGATTCACCGCACAAGAATATATCTGACTAGTAATAATCTTAAAACCTATGTATTGATATCTCTCTGTTAGTGTGTCAAGTGGATGTAAAGCGACATAAACACAGCCGTGAAAAGCTGCTAAACCCCATTATAAAAATAAATTACTTTTAAAAACCTATGAAACAAAGACAGGGAAAGAGAGAGAAATTCTTACACAATTCGTTCAGGGGCAGTGATGCAACCTGGATTGACCATATCTAGACCCACAGCTGGATGAGACATAAGGGTGGACACTCTTGGGGCTGAGAGGTTTGGTGAGGTTGGGTGAGCAAACGCAGACCCTTTAAAGTAATACTGCGTGCTACCCGTCGCATGGGTCCCAAATCTCCAGGTTCAAGGGCATCTTCCTACATCGAAAACATGCATGAGAAACCCAGAAGATGGTACACCGTGTGATGGGGAAAGGTTTCTAAAATGCACCCCATTTCTCATCTCCTTGTGCTCGGGTTCGCCATTCCAGCCACTTTACTAGCAATCTCCCTGCTTGGAGCATCAGCACCTTTAACCTCCTGTTCCGTACAGGTTGCAATTTGTCCTGAGGATGAACGGGAAGACGGGGAACCAATGAGAGACTAGCTCTTGGTGTTGGGACAGGCACAGGTCACTCTATTTTCCCATCAGGAAGAAGAATTAACCACAGGCTCAGCCTGCCCCCCGGAACCAGAACAGGGCCTGAAGCCATCCTGCGCTTTTGCGGCCAGCTCCCAAAAAAGCGACTTGTAAAATGGAGCTTCAGGGCACTGCAATTCACAAACCTGCAGAGTTATAAATGATAACTCTCGTCCACAAATATATTGAGGGAAGGCAAAGAAGAGGATTTGAAATCAAGGCAGAATTGCAGGAAACAGATTTCAGGAGGTAGATTCGAATCGCCTTTAAAGCACATGAAAAGCGGCAAAACGTTGACAATGATGCCCTTGGCCAAAAAGGGCGTATGCGTTTTTTCCTGAATATATTCAGGAAAAAACGCATACGCCCTTTTTGGCCAACCAAGCAACCTGGAAAGGCAAATCAGCGCTAAAAAGAAGTCTCGCTTCCCATCGGTCAAAAGGGCCATGCTGAAAAAAGTGTCAAAACCAGAAATGCAGGACAGGCCATGGAGAAATGGGAGCCTTGCTACACTGATGGGCGGGATGTAAATTGCCAACAGCCACTCTGGAGAAGTGTACGGTGTGTCCTGAAACATCTAAAAAACACAGCTTAGAGAGCATAGGGCACTTCCACGCATGGGGGGATAAAGTGGGAAAATTGAAAATCAGCAAGACACAAGCACCCCAAAGTTTAGGGCTGCTCTGTTGACAAGGACCTCCACTTCATTGCACCTTAAATATCCCAGGAAAGCGAAAAATGGATCAAAAAGTTGTGGTCCTTATGTACAATGGAATATCACTCAGCCATGAAATCAATGTCATAAGGCTAGTAGCAGCATGATGAGTGGATTTAGGTAAGACGATTCTAAGTGAAATAAGTCACACAGAAAAGGACACTTCTCATAAGGTGTCACTTATAGAGGGAATGTAAAAACCGTTACACTTGAACTGAATTACAAAACAGAACAGAGTCACACATGCAGAAAACACACTATGGCTGCTTAACGGGAAAGGTGAGGTGGGGTGATACATAAAACAAGAGTTTCAAATTAGCTCAGATACCGTTCCATAAACCCAATATGTAATAGACAAGACCTACTCCTTGCTCAGAGAACTGGACTCAACACGCCCGATTCACCGCACAAGAATATATCTGACTAGTAATAATCTTAAAACCTATGTATTGATATCTCTCTGTTAGTGTGTCAAGTGGGTGTAAAGCGACATAAACACAGCCGTGAAAAGCTGCTAAACCCCATTATAAAAATAAATTACTTTTAAAAACCCATGAAACAAAGACAGGGAAAGAGAGAGAAATTCTTACACAATTCGTTCAGGGGCAGTGATGCAACCTGGATTGACCATATCTAGACCCACAGCTGGATGAGACATAAGGGTGGACACTCTTGGGGCTGAGAGGTTTGGTGAGGTTGGGTGAGCAAACGCAGACCCTTTAAAGTAATACTGCGTGCTACCCGTCGCATGGGTCCCAAATCTCCAGGTTCAAGGGCATCTTCCTACATCGAAAACATGCATGAGAAACCCAGAAGATGGTACACCGTGTGATGGGGAAAGGTTTCTAAAACGCACCTCATTTCTCATCTCCTTGTGCTCGGGTTCGCCATTCCAGCCACTTTACTAGCAATCTCCCTACTTGGAGCATCAGCACCTTTAACCTCCTGTTCCGTACAGGTTGCAATTTGTCCTGAGGATGAACGGGAAGACGGGGAACCAATGAGAGACTAGCTCTTGGTGTTGGGACAGGCACAGGTCACTCTATTTTCCCATCAGGAAGAAGAATTAACCGCAGGCTCAGCCTGCCCCCCGGAACCAGAACAGGGCCTGAAGCCATCCTGCGCTTTTGCGGCCAGCTCCCAAAAAAGCGACTTGTAAAATGGAGCTTCAGGGCACTGCAATTCACAAACCTGCAGAGTTATAAATGATAACTCTCGTCCACAAATATATTGAGGGAAGGCAAAGAAGAGGATTTGAAATCAAGGCAGAATTGCAGGAAACAGATTTCAGGAGGTAGATTCGAATCGCCTTTAAAGCACATGAAAAGCGGCAAAACGTTGACAATGATGCCCTTGGCCAAAAAGGGCGTATGCGTTTTTTCCTGAATATATTCAGGAAAAAACGCATACGCCCTTTTTGGCCAACCAAGCAACCTGGAAAGGCAAATCAGCGCTACAAAGAAGTCTCGCTTCCCATCGGTCAAAAGGGCCATGCTGAAAAAAGTGTCAAAACCAGAAATGCAGGACAGGCCATGGAGAAATGGGAGCCTTGCTACACTGATGGGCGGGATGTAAATTGCCAACAGCCACTCTGGAGAAGTGTACGGTGTGTCCTGAAACATCTAAAAAACACAGCTTAGAGAGCATAGGGCACTTCCACGCATGGGGGGATAAAGTGGGAAAATTGGAAATCAGCAAGACACAAGCACCCCAAAGTTTAGGGCTGCTCTGTTGACAAGGACCTCCACTTCATTCCACCTTAAATATCCCAGGAAAGCGAAAAATGGATCAAAAATTTTGGTCCTTATGTACAATGGAATATCACTCAGCCATGAAATCAATGTCATAAGGCTAGTAGCAGCATGATGAGTGGATTTAGGTAAGACGATTCTAAGTGAAATAAGTCACACAGAAAAGGACACTTCTCATAAGGTGTCACTTATAGAGGGAATGTAAAAACCGTTACACTTGAACTGAATTACAAAACAGAACAGAGTCACACATGCAGAAAACACACTATGGCTGCTTAACGGGAAAGGTGAGGTGGGGTGATACATAAAACAAGAGTTTCAAATTAGCTCAGATACCGTTCCATAAACCCAATATGTAATAGACAAGACCTACTCCTTGCTCAGAGAACTGGACTCAACACGCCCGATTCACCGCACAAGAATATATCTGACTAGTAATAATCTTAAAACCTATGTATTGATATCTCTCTGTTAGTGTGTCAAGTGGGTGTAAAGCGACATAAACACAGCCGTGAAAAGCTGCTAAACCCCATTATAAAAATAAATTACTTTTAAAAACCCATGAAACAAAGACAGGGAAAGAGAGAGAAATTCTTACACAATTCGTTCAGGGGCAGTGATGCAACCTGGATTGACCATATCTAGACCCACAGCTGGATGAGACATAAGGGTGGACACTCTTGGGGCTGAGAGGTTTGGTGAGGTTGGGTGAGCAAACGCAGACCCTTTAAAGTAATACTGCGTGCTACCCGTCGCATGGGTCCCAAATCTCCATGTTCAAGGGCATCTTCCTACATCGAAAACATGCATGAGAAACCCAGAAGATGGTACACCGTGTGATGGGGAAAGGTTTCTAAAATGCACCTCATTTCTCATCTCCTTGTGCTCGGGTTCGCCATTCCAGCCACTTTACTAGCAATCTCCCTGCTTGGAGCATCAGCACCTTTAACCTCCTGTTCCGTACAGGTTGCAATTTGTCCTGAGGATGAACGGGAAGACGGGAAACCAATGAGAGACTAGCTCTTGGTGTTGGGACAGGCACAGGTCACTCTATTTTCCCATCAGGAAGAAGAATTAACCACAGGCTCAGCCTGCCCCCCGGAACCAGAACAGGGCCTGAAGCCATCCTGCGCTTTTGCGGCCAGCTCCCAAAAAAGCGACTTGTAAAATGGAGCTTCAGGGCACTGCAATTCACAAACCTGCAGAGTTATAAATGATAACTCTCGTCCACAAATATATTGAGGGAAGGCAAAGAAGAGGATTTGAAATCAAGGCAGAATTGCAGGAAACAGATTTCAGGAGGTAGATTCGAATCGCCTTTAAAGCACATGAAAAGCGGCAAAACGTTGACAATGATGCCCTTGGCCAAAAAGGGCGTATGCGTTTTTTCCTGAATATATTCAGGAAAAAACGCATACGCCCTTTTTGGCCAACCAAGCAACCTGGAAAGGCAAATCAGCGCTACAAAGAAGTCTCGCTTCCCATCGGTCAAAAGGGCCATGCTGAAAAAAGTGTCAAAACCAGAAATGCAGGACAGGCCATGGAGAAATGGGAGCCTTGCTACACTGATGGGCGGGATGTGAATTGCCAACAGCCACTCTGGAGAAGTGTACGGTGTGTCCTGAAACATCTAAAAAACACAGCTTAGAGAGCATAGGGCACTTCCACGCATGGGGGGATAAAGTGGGAAAATTGAAAATCAGCAAGACACAAGCACCCCAAAGTTTAGGGCTGCTCTGTTGACAAGGACCTCCACTTCATTGCACCTTAAATATCCCAGGAAAGCGAAAAATGGATCAAAAAGTTGTGGTCCTTATGTACAATGGAATATCACTCAGCCATGAAATCAATGTCATAAGGCTAGTAGCAGCATGATGAGTGGATTTAGGTAAGACGATTCTAAGTGAAATAAGTCACACAGAAAAGGACACTTCTCATAAGGTGTCACTTATAGAGGGAATGTAAAAACCGTTACACTTGAACTGAATTACAAAACAGAACAGAGTCACACATGCAGAAAACACACTATGGCTGCTTAACGGGAAAGGTGAGGTGGGGTGATACATAAAACAAGAGTTTCAAATTAGCTCAGATACCGTTCCATAAACCCAATATGTAATAGACAAGACCTACTCCTTGCTCAGAGAACTGGACTCAACACGCCCGATTCACCGCACAAGAATATATCTGACTAGTAATAATCTTAAAACCTATGTATTGATATCTCTCTGTTAGTGTGTCAAGTGGGTGTAAAGCGACATAAACACAGCCGTGAAAAGCTGCTAAACCCCATTATAAAAATAAATTACTTTTAAAAACCCATGAAACAAAGACAGGGAAAGAGAGAGAAATTCTTACACAATTCGTTCAGGGGCAGTGATGCAACCTGGATTGACCATATCTAGACCCACAGCTGGATGAGACATAAGGGTGGACACTCTTGGGGCTGAGAGGTTTGGTGAGGTTGGGTGAGCAAACGCAGACCCTTTAAAGTAATACTGCGTGCTACCCGTCGCATGGGTCCCAAATCTCCAGGTTCAAGGGCATCTTCCTACATCGAAAACATGCATGAGAAACCCAGAAGATGGTACACCGTGTGATGGGGAAAGGTTTCTAAAATGCACCTCATTTCTCATCTCCTTGTGCTCGGGTTCGCCATTCCAGCCACTTTACTAGCAATCTCCCTACTTGGAGCATCAGCACCTTTAACCTCCTGTTCCGTACAGGTTGCAATTTGTCCTGAGGATGAACGGGAAGACGGGGAACCAATGAGAGACTAGCTCTTGGTGTTGGGACAGGCACAGGTCACTCTATTTTCCCATCAGGAAGAAGAATTAACCGCAGGCTCAGCCTGCCCCCCGGAACCAGAACAGGGCCTGAAGCCATCCTGCGCTTTTGCGGCCAGCTCCCAAAAAAGCGACTTGTAAAATGGAGCTTCAGGGCACTGCAATTCACAAACCTGCAGAGTTATAAATGATAACTCTCGTCCACAAATATATTGAGGGAAGGCAAAGAAGAGGATTTGAAATCAAGGCAGAATTGCAGGAAACAGATTTCAGGAGGTAGATTCGAATCGCCTTTAAAGCACATGAAAAGCGGCAAAACGTTGACAATGATGCCCTTGGCCAAAAAGGGCGTATGCGTTTTTTCCTGAATATATTCAGGAAAAAACGCATACGCCCTTTTTGGCCAACCAAGCAACCTGGAAAGGCAAATCAGCGCTACAAAGAAGTCTCGCTTCCCATCGGTCAAAAGGGCCATGCTGAAAAAAGTGTCAAAACCAGAAATGCAGGACAGGCCATGGAGAAATGGGAGCCTTGCTACACTGATGGGCGGGATGTAAATTGCCAACAGCCACTCTGGAGAAGTGTACGGTGGGTCCTGAAACATCTAAAAAACACAGCTTAGAGAGCATAGGGCACTTCCACGCATGGGGGGATAAAGTGGGAAAATTGAAAATCAGCAAGACACAAGCACACCAAAGTTTAGGGCTGCTCTGTTGACAAGGACCTCCACTTCATTCCACCTTAAATATCCCAGGAAAGCGAAAAATGGATCAAAAATTTTGGTCCTTATGTACAATGGAATATCACTCAGCCATGAAATCAATGTCATAAGGCTAGTAGCAGCATGATGAGTGGATTTAGGTAAGACGATTCTAAGTGAAATAAGTCACACAGAAAAGGACACTTCTCATAAGGTGTCACTTATAGAGGGAATGTAAAAACCGTTACACTTGAACTGAATTACAAAACAGAACAGAGTCACACATGCAGAAAACACACTATGGCTGCTTAACGGGAAAGGTGAGGTGGGGTGATACATAAAACAAGAGTTTCAAATTAGCTCAGATACCGTTCCATAAACCCAATATGTAATAGACAAGACCTACTCCTTGCTCAGAGAACTGGACTCAACACGCCCGATTCACCGCACAAGAATATATCTGACTAGTAATAATCTTAAAACCTATGTATTGATATCTCTCTGTTAGTGTGTCAAGTGGGTGTAAAGCGACATAAACACAGCCGTGAAAAGCTGCTAAACCCCATTATAAAAATAAATTACTTTTAAAAAACCATGAAACAAAGACAGGGAAAGAGAGAGAAATTCTTACACAATTCGTTCAGGGGCAGTGATGCAACCTGGATTGACCATATCTAGACCCACAGCTGGATGAGACATAAGGGTGGACACTCTTGGGGCTGAGAGGTTTGGTGAGGTTGGGTGAGCAAACGCAGACCCTTTAAAGTAATACTGCGTGCTACCCGTCGCATGGGTCCCAAATCTCCAGGTTCAAGGGCATCTTCCTACATCGAAAACATGCATGAGAAACCCAGAAGATGGTACACCGTGTGATGGGGAAAGGTTTCTAAAATGCACCTCATTTCTCATCTCCTTGTGCTCGGGTTCGCCATTCCAGCCACTTTACTAGCAATCTCCCTGCTTGGAGCATCAGCACCTTTAACCTCCTGTTCCGTACAGGTTGCAATTTGTCCTGAGGATGAACGGGAAGACGGGGAACCAATGAGAGACTAGCTCTTGGTGTTGGGACAGGCACAGGTCACTCTATTTTCCCATCAGGAAGAAGAATTAACCACAGGCTCAGCCTGCCCCCCGGAACCAGAACAGGGCCTGAAGCCATCCTGCGCTTTTGCGGCCAGCTCCCAAAAAAGCGACTTGTAAAATGGAGCTTCAGGGCACTGCAATTCACAAACCTGCAGAGTTATAAATGATAACTCTCGTCCACAAATATATTGAGGGAAGGCAAAGAAGAGGATTTGAAATCAAGGCAGAATTGCAGGAAACAGATTTCAGGAGGTAGATTCGAATCGCCTTTAAAGCACATGAAAAGCGGCAAAACGTTGACAATGATGCCCTTGGCCAAAAAGGGCGTATGCGTTTTTTCCTGAATATATTCAGGAAAAAACGCATACGCCCTTTTTGGCCAACCAAGCAACCTGGAAAGGCAAATCAGCGCTACAAAGAAGTCTCGCTTCCCATCGGTCAAAAGGGCCATGCTGAAAAAAGTGTCAAAACCAGAAATGCAGGACAGGCCATGGAGGAATCGGAGCCTTGCTACACTGATGGGCTGGATGTAAATTGCCAACAGCCACTCTGGAGAAGTGTACGGTGTGTCCTGAAACATCTAAAAAACACAGCTTAGAGAGCATAGGGCACTTCCACGCATGGGGCGATAAAGTGGGAAAATTGAAAATCAGCAAGACACAAGCACCCCAAAGTTTAGGGCTGCTCTGTTGACAAGGACCTCCACTTCATTCCACCTTAAATATCCCAGGAAAGCGAAAAATGGATCAAAAAGTTGTGGTCCTTATGTACAATGGAATATCACTCAGCCATGAAATCAATGTCATAAGGCTAGTAGCAGCATGATGAGTGGATTTAGGTAAGACGATTCTAAGTGAAATAAGTCACACAGAAAAGGACACTTCTCATAAGGTGTCACTTATAGAGGGAATGTAAAAACCGTTACACTTGAACTGAATTACAAAACAGAACAGAGTCACACATGCAGAAAACACACTATGGCTGCTTAACGGGAAAGGTGAGGTGGGGTGATACATAAAACAAGAGTTTCAAATTAGCTCAGATACCGTTCCATAAACCCAATATGTAATAGACAAGACCTACTCCTTGCTCAGAGAACTGGACTCAACACGCCCGATTCACCGCACAAGAATATATCTGACTAGTAATAATCTTAAAACCTATGTATTGATATCTCTCTGTTAGTGTGTCAAGTGGGTGTAAAGCGACATAAACACAGCCGTGAAAAGCTGCTAAACCCCATTATAAAAATAAATTACTTTTAAAAACCCATGAAACAAAGACAGGGAAAGAGAGAGAAATTCTTACACAATTCGTTCAGGGGCAGTGATGCAACCTGGATTGACCATATCTAGACCCACAGCTGGATGAGACATAAGGGTGGACACTCTTGGGGCTGAGAGGTTTGGTGAGGTTGGGTGAGCAAACGCAGACCCTTTAAAGTAATACTGCGTGCTACCCGTCGCATGGGTCCCAAATCTCCAGGTTCAAGGGCATCTTCCTACATCGAAAACATGCATGAGAAACCCAGAAGATGGTACACCGTGTGATGGGGAAAGGTTTCTAAAACGCACCTCATTTCTCATCTCCTTGTGCTCGGGTTCGCCATTCCAGCCACTTTACTAGCAATCTCCCTACTTGGAGCATCAGCACCTTTAACCTCCTGTTCCGTACAGGTTGCAATTTGTCCTGAGGATGAACGGGAAGACGGGGAACCAATGAGAGACTAGCTCTTGGTGTTGGGACAGGCACAGGTCACTCTATTTTCCCATCAGGAAGAAGAATTAACCACAGGCTCAGCCTGCCCCCCGGAACCAGAACAGGGCCTGAAGCCATCCTGCGCTTTTGCGGCCAGCTCCCAAAAAAGCGACTTGTAAAATGGAGCTTCAGGGCACTGCAATTCACAAACCTGCAGAGTTATAAATGATAACTCTCGTCCACAAATATATTGAGGGAAGGCAAAGAAGAGGATTTGAAATCAAGGCAGAATTGCAGGAAACAGATTTCAGGAGGTAGATTCGAATCGCCTTTAAAGCACATGAAAAGCGGCAAAACGTTGACAATGATGCCCTTGGCCAAAAAGGGCGTATGCGTTTTTTCCTGAATATATTCAGGAAAAAACGCATACGCCCTTTTTGGCCAACCAAGCAACCTGGAAAGGCAAATCAGCGCTACAAAGAAGTCTCGCTTCCCATCGGTCAAAAGGGCCATGCTGAAAAAAGTGTCAAAACCAGAAATGCAGGACAGGCCATGGAGAAATGGGAGCCTTGCTACACTGATGGGCGGGATGTAAATTGCCAACAGCCACTCTGGAGAAGTGTACGGTGTGTCCTGAAACATCTAAAAAACACAGCTTAGAGAGCATAGGGCACTTCCACGCATGGGGGGATAAAGTGGGAAAATTGAAAATCAGCAAGACACAAGCACCCCAAAGTTTAGGGCTGCTCTGTTGACAAGGACCTCCACTTCATTGCACCTTAAATATCCCAGGAAAGCGAAAAATGGATCAAAAAGTTGTGGTCCTTATGTACAATGGAATATCACTCAGCCATGAAATCAATGTCATAAGGCTAGTAGCAGCATGATGAGTGGATTTAGGTAAGACGATTCTAAGTGAAATAAGTCACACAGAAAAGGACACTTCTCATAAGGTGTCACTTATAGAGGGAATGTAAAAACCGTTACACTTGAACTGAATTACAAAACAGAACAGAGTCACACATGCAGAAAACACACTATGGCTGCTTAACGGGAAAGGTGAGGTGGGGTGATACATAAAACAAGAGTTTCAAATTAGCTCAGATACCGTTCCATAAACCCAATATGTAATAGACAAGACCTACTCCTTGCTCAGAGAACTGGACTCAACACGCCCGATTCACCGCACAAGAATATATCTGACTAGTAATAATCTTAAAACCTATGTATTGATATCTCTCTGTTAGTGTGTCAAGTGGGTGTAAAGCGACATAAACACAGCCGTGAAAAGCTGCTAAACCCCATTATAAAAATAAATTACTTTTAAAAACCCATGAAACAAAGACAGGGAAAGAGAGAGAAATTCTTACACAATTCGTTCAGGGGCAGTGATGCAACCTGGATTGACCATATCTAGACCCACAGCTGGATGAGACGTAAGGGTGGACACTCTTGGGGCTGAGAGGTTTGGTGAGGTTGGGTGAGCAAACGCAGACCCTTTAAAGTAATACTGCGTGCTACCCGTCGCATGGGTCCCAAATCTCCAGGTTCAAGGGCATCTTCCTACATCGAAAACATGCATGAGAAACCCAGAAGATGGTACACCGTGTGATGGGGAAAGGTTTCTAAAATGCACCCCATTTCTCATCTCCTTGTGCTCGGGTTCGCCATTCCAGCCACTTTACTAGCAATCTCCCTGCTTGGAGCATCAGCACCTTTAACCTCCTGTTCCGTACAGGTTGCAATTTTTCCTGAGGATGAACGGGAAGACGGGGAACCAATGAGAGACTAGCTCTTGGTGTTGGGACAGGCACAGGTCACTCTATTTTCCCATCAGGAAGAAGAATTAACCACAGGCTCAGCCTGCCCCCCGGAACCAGAACAGGGCCTGAAGCCATCCTGCGCTTTTGCGGCCAGCTCCCAAAAAAGCGACTTGTAAAATGGAGCTTCAGGGCACTGCAATTCACAAACCTGCAGAGTTATAAATGATAACTCTCGTCCACAAATATATTGAGGGAAGGCAAAGAAGAGGATTTGAAATCAAGGCAGAATTGCAGGAAACAGATTTCAGGAGGTAGATTCGAATCGCCTTTAAAGCACATGAAAAGCGGCAAAACGTTGACAATGATGCCCTTGGCCAAAAAGGGCGTATGCGTTTTTTCCTGAATATATTCAGGAAAAAACGCATACGCCCTTTTTGGCCAACCAAGCAACCTGGAAAGGCAAATCAGCGCTACAAAGAAGTCTCGCTTCCCATCGGTCAAAAGGGCCATGCTGAAAAAAGTGTCAAAACCAGAAATGCAGGACAGGCCATGGAGAAATGGGAGCCTTGCTACACTGATGGGCGGGATGTAAATTGCCAACAGCCACTCTGGAGAAGTGTACGGTGTGTCCTGAAACATCTAAAAAACACAGATTAGAGAGCATAGGGCACTTCCACGCATGGGGGGATAAAGAGGGAAAATTGAAAATCAGCAAGACACAAGCACCCCAAAGTTTAGGGCTGCTCTGTTGACAAGGACCTCCACTTCATTCCACCTTAAATATCCCAGGAAAGCGAAAAATGGATAAAAAAGTTGTGGTCCTTATGTACAATGGAATATCACTCAGCCATGAAATCAATGTCATAAGGCTAGTAGCAGCATGATGAGTGGATTTAGGTAAGACGATTCTAAGTGAAATAAGTCACACAGAAAAGGACACTTCTCATAAGGTGTCACTTATAGAGGGAATGTAAAAACCGTTACACTTGAACTGAATTACAAAACAGAACAGAGTCACACATGCAGAAAACACACTATGGCTGCTTAACGGGAAAGGTGAGGTGGGGTGATACATAAAACAAGAGTTTCAAATTAGCTCAGATACCGTTCCATAAACCCAATATGTAATAGACAAGACCTACTCCTTGCTCAGAGAACTGGACTCAACACGCCCGATTCACCGCACAAGAATATATCTGACTAGTAATAATCTTAAAACCTATGTATTGATATCTCTCTGTTAGTGTGTCAAGTGGGTGTAAAGCGACATAAACACAGCCGTGAAAAGCTGCTAAACCCCATTATAAAAATAAATTACTTTTAAAAACCCATGAAACAAAGACAGGGAAAGAGAGAGAAATTCTTACACAATTCGTTCAGGGGCAGTGATGCAACCTGGATTGACCATATCTAGACCCACAGCTGGATGAGACATAAGGGTGGACACTCTTGGGGCTGAGAGGTTTGGTGAGGTTGGGTGAGCAAACGCAGACCCTTTAAAGTAATACTGCGTGCTACCCGTCGCATGGGTCCCAAATCTCCAGGTTCAAGGGCATCTTCCTACATCGAAAACATGCATGAGAAACCCAGAAGATGGTACACCGTGTGATGGGGAAAGGTTTCTAAAACGCACCTCATTTCTCATCTCCTTGTGCTCGGGTTCGCCATTCCAGCCACTTTACTAGCAATCTCCCTACTTGGAGCATCAGCACCTTTAACCTCCTGTTCCGTACAGGTTGCAATTTGTCCTGAGGATGAACGGGAAGACGGGGAACCAATGAGAGACTAGCTCTTGGTGTTGGGACAGGCACAGGTCACTCTATTTTCCCATCAGGAAGAAGAATTAACCACAGGCTCAGCCTGCCCCCCGGAACCAGAACAGGGCCTGAAGCCATCCTGCGCTTTTGTGGCCAGCTCCCAAAAAAGCGACTTGTAAAATGGAGCTTCAGGGCACTGCAATTCACAAACCTGCAGAGTTATAAATGATAACTCTCGTCCACAAATATATTGAGGGAAGGCAAAGAAGAGGATTTGAAATCAAGGCAGAATTGCAGGAAACAGATTTCAGGAGGTAGATTCGAATCGCCTTTAAAGCACATGAAAAGCGGCAAAACGTTGACAATGATGCCCTTGGCCAAAAAGGGCGTATGCGTTTTTTCCTGAATATATTCAGGAAAAAACGCATACGCCCTTTTTGGCCAACCAAGCAACCTGGAAAGGCAAATCAGCGCTACAAAGAAGTCTCGCTTCCCATCGGTCAAAAGGGCCATGCTGAAAAAAGTGTCAAAACCAGAAATGCAGGACAGGCCATGGAGAAATGGGAGCCTTGCTACACTGATGGGCGGGATGTAAATTGCCAACAGCCACTCTGGAGAAGTGTACGGTGTGTCCTGAAACATCTAAAAAACACAGCTTAGAGAGCATAGGGCACTTCCACGCATGGGGGGATAAAGTGGGAAAATTGAAAATCAGCAAGACACAAGCACCCCAAAGTTTAGGGCTGCTCTGTTGACAAGGACCTCCACTTCATTACACCTTAAATATCCCAGGAAAGCGAAAAATGGATCAAAAAGTTGTGGTCCTTATGTACAATGGAATATCACTCAGCCATGAAATCAATGTCATAAGGCTAGTAGCAGCATGATGAGTGGATTTAGGTAAGACGATTCTAAGTGAAATAAGTCACACAGAAAAGGACACTTCTCATAAGGTGTCACTTATAGAGGGAATGTAAAAACCGTTACACTTGAACTGAATTACAAAACAGAACAGAGTCACACATGCAGAAAACACACTATGGCTGCTTAACGGGAAAGGTGAGGTGGGGTGATACATAAAACAAGAGTTTCAAATTAGCTCAGATATCGTTCCATAAACCCAATATGTAATAGACAAGACCTACTCCTTGCTCAGAGAACTGGACTCAACACACCCGATTCACCGCACAAGAATATATCTGACTAGTAATAATCTTAAAACCTATGTATTGATATCTCTCTGTTAGTGTGTCAAGTGGGTGTAAAGCGACATAAACACAGCCGTGAAAAGCTGCTAAACCCCATTATAAAAATAAATTACTTTTAAAAACCCATGAAACAAAGACAGGGAAAGAGAGAGAAATTCTTACACAATTCGTTCAGGGGCAGTGATGCAACCTGGATTGACCATATCTAGACCCACAGCTGGATGAGACATAAGGGTGGACACTCTTGGGGCTGAGAGGTTTGGTGAGGTTGGGTGAGCAAACGCAGACCCTTTAAAGTAATACTGCGTGCTACCCGTCGCATGGGTCCCAAATCTCCAGGTTCAAGGGCATCTTCCTACATCGAAAACATGCATGAGAAACCCAGAAGATGGTACACCGTGTGATGGGGAAAGGTTTCTAAAATGCACCCCATTTCTCATCTCCTTGTGCTCGGGTTCGCCATTCCAGCCACTTTACTAGCAATCTCCCTGCTTGGAGCTTCAGCACCTTTAACCTCCTGTTCCGTACAGGTTGCAATTTGTCCTGAGGATGAACGGGAAGACGGGGAACCAATGAGAGACTAGCTCTTGGTGTTGGGACAGGCACAGGTCACTCTATTTTCCCATCAGGAAGAAGAATTAACCACAGGCTCAGCCTGCCCCCCGGAACCAGAACAGGGCCTGAAGCCATCTGGCGCTTTTGCGGCCAGCTCCCAAAAAAGCGACTTGTAAAATGGAGCTTCAGGGCACTGCAATTCACAAACCTGCAGAGTTATAAATGATAACTCTCGTCCACAAATATATTGAGGGAAGGCAAAGAAGAGGATTTGAAATCAAGGCAGAATTGCAGGAAACAGATTTCAGGAGGTAGATTCGAATCGCCTTTAAAGCACATGAAAAGCGGCAAAACGTTGACAATGATGCCCTTGGCCAAAAAGGGCGTATGCGTTTTTTCCTGAATATATTCAGGAAAAAACGCATACGCCCTTTTTGGCCAACCAAGCAACCTGGAAAGGCAAATCAGCGCTACAAAGAAGTCTCGCTTCCCATCGGTCAAAAGGGCCATGCTGAAAAAAGTGTCAAAACCAGAAATGCAGGACAGGCCATGGAGAAATGGGAGCCTTGCTACACTGATGGGCGGGATGTAAATTGCCAACAGCCACTCTGGAGAAGTGTACGGTGGGTCCTGAAACATCTAAAAAACACAGCTTAGAGAGCATAGGGCACTTCCACGCATGGGGGGATAAAGTGGGAAAATTGAAAATCAGCAAGACACAAGCACCCCAAAGTTTAGGGCTGCTCTGTTGACAAGGACCTCCACTTCATTGCACCTTAAATATCCCAGGAAAGCGAAAAATGGATCAAAAAGTTGTGGTCCTTATGTACAATGGAATATCACTCAGCCATGAAATCAATGTCATAAGGCTAGTAGCAGCATGATGAGTGGATTTAGGTAAGACGATTCTAAGTGAAATAAGTCACACAGAAAAGGACACTTCTCATAAGGTGTCACTTATAGAGGGAATGTAAAAACCGTTACACTTGAACTGAATTACAAAACAGAACAGAGTCACACATGCAGAAAACACACTATGGCTGCTTAACGGGAAAGGTGAGGTGGGGTGATACATAAAACAAGAGTTTCAAATTAGCTCAGATACCGTTCCATAAACCCAATATGTAATAGACAAGACCTACTCCTTGCTCAGAGAACTGGACTCAACACGCCCGATTCACCGCACAAGAATATATCTGACTAGTAATAATCTTAAAACCTATGTATTGATATCTCTCTGTTAGTGTGTCAAGTGGGTGTAAAGCGACATAAACACAGCCGTGAAAAGCTGCTAAACCCCATTATAAAAATAAATTACTTTTAAAAAACCATGAAACAAAGACAGGGAAAGAGAGAGAAATTCTTACACAATTCGTTCAGGGGCAGTGATGCAACCTGGATTGACCATATCTAGACCCACAGCTGGATGAGACATAAGGGTGGACACTCTTGGGGCTGAGAGGTTTGGTGAGGTTGGGTGAGCAAACGCAGACCCTTTAAAGTAATACTGCGTGCTACCCGTCGCATGGGTCCCAAATCTCCATGTTCAAGGGCATCTTCCTACATCGAAAACATGCATGAGAAACCCAGAAGATGGTACACCGTGTGATGGGGAAAGGTTTCTAAAATGCACCTCATTTCTCATCTCCTTGTGCTCGGGTTCGCCATTCCAGCCACTTTACTAGCAATCTCCCTGCTTGGAGCATCAGCACCTTTAACCTCCTGTTCCGTACAGGTTGCAATTTGTCCTGAGGATGAACGGGAAGACGGGGAACCAATGAGAGACTAGCTCTTGGTGTTGGGACAGGCACAGGTCACTCTATTTTCCCATCAGGAAGAAGAATTAACCACAGGCTCAGCCTGCCCCCCGGAACCAGAACAGGGCCTGAAGCCATCCTGCGCTTTTGGGGCCAGCTCCCAAAAAAGCGACTTGTAAAATGGAGCTTCAGGGCACTGCAATTCACAAACCTGCAGAGTTATAAATGATAACTCTCGTCCACAAATATATTGAGGGAAGGCAAAGAAGAGGATTTGAAATCAAGGCAGAATTGCAGGAAACAGATTTCAGGAGGTAGATTCGAATCGCCTTTAAAGCACATGAAAAGCGGCAAAACGTTGACAATGATGCCCTTGGCCAAAAAGGGCGTATGCGTTTTTTCCTGAATATATTCAGGAAAAAACGCATACGCCCTTTTTGGCCAACCAAGCAACCTGGAAAGGCAAATCAGCGCTACAAAGAAGTCTCGCTTCCCATCGGTCAAAAGGGCCATGCTGAAAAAAGTGTCAAAACCAGAAATGCAGGACAGGCCATGGAGAAATGGGAGCCTTGCTACACTGATGGGCGGGATGTAAATTGCCAACAGCCACTCTGGAGAAGTGTACGGTGTGTCCTGAAACATCTAAAAAACACAGCTTAGAGAGCATAGGGCACTTCCACGCATGGGGGGATAAAGTGGGAAAATTGAAAATCAGCAAGACACAAGCACCCCAAAGTTTAGGGCTGCTCTGTTGACAAGGACCTCCACTTCATTGCACCTTAAATATCCCAGGAAAGCGAAAAATGGATCAAAAAGTTGTGGTCCTTATGTACAATGGAATATCACTCAGCCATGAAATCAATGTCATAAGGCTAGTAGCAGCATGATGAGTGGATTTAGGTAAGACGATTCTAAGTGAAATAAGTCACACAGAAAAGGACACTTCTCATAAGGTGTCACTTATAGAGGGAATGTAAAAACCGTTACACTTGAACTGAATTACAAAACAGAACAGAGTCACACATGCAGAAAACACACTATGGCTGCTTAACGGGAAAGGTGAGGTGGGGTGATACATAAAACAAGAGTTTCAAATTAGCTCAGATACCGTTCCATAAACCCAATATGTAATAGACAAGACCTACTCCTTGCTCAGAGAACTGGACTCAACACGCCCGATTCACCGCACAAGAATATATCTGACTAGTAATAATCTTAAAACCTATGTATTGATATCTCTCTGTTAGTGTGTCAAGTGGGTGTAAAGCGACATAAACACAGCCGTGAAAAGCTGCTAAACCCCATTATAAAAATAAATTACTTTTAAAAACCCATGAAACAAAGACAGGGAAAGAGAGAGAAATTCTTACACAATTCGTTCAGGGGCAGTGATGCAACCTGGATTGACCATATCTAGACCCACAGCTGGATGAGACGTAAGGGTGGACACTCTTGGGGCTGAGAGGTTTGGTGAGGTTGGGTGAGCAAACGCAGACCCTTTAAAGTAATACTGCGTGCTACCCGTCGCATGGGTCCCAAATCTCCAGGTTCAAGGGCATCTTCCTACATCGAAAACATGCATGAGAAACCCAGAAGATGGTACACCGTGTGATGGGGAAAGGTTTCTAAAATGCACCCCATTTCTCATCTCCTTGTGCTCGGGTTCGCCATTCCAGCCACTTTACTAGCAATCTCCCTGCTTGGAGCATCAGCACCTTTAACCTCCTGTTCCGTACAGGTTGCAATTTTTCCTGAGGATGAACGGGAAGACGGGGAACCAATGAGAGACTAGCTCTTGGTGTTGGGACAGGCACAGGTCACTCTATTTTCCCATCAGGAAGAAGAATTAACCACAGGCTCAGCCTGCCCCCCGGAACCAGAACAGGGCCTGAAGCCATCCTGCGCTTTTGCGGCCAGCTCCCAAAAAAGCGACTTGTAAAATGGAGCTTCAGGGCACTGCAATTCACAAACCTGCAGAGTTATAAATGATAACTCTCGTCCACAAATATATTGAGGGAAGGCAAAGAAGAGGATTTGAAATCAAGGCAGAATTGCAGGAAACAGATTTCAGGAGGTAGATTCGAATCGCCTTTAAAGCACATGAAAAGCGGCAAAACGTTGACAATGATGCCCTTGGCCAAAAAGGGCGTATGCGTTTTTTCCTGAATATATTCAGGAAAAAACGCATACGCCCTTTTTGGCCAACCAAGCAACCTGGAAAGGCAAATCAGCGCTACAAAGAAGTCTCGCTTCCCATCGGTCAAAAGGGCCATGCTGAAAAAAGTGTCAAAACCAGAAATGCAGGACAGGCCATGGAGAAATGGGAGCCTTGCTACACTGATGGGCGGGATGTAAATTGCCAACAGCCACTCTGGAGAAGTGTACGGTGTGTCCTGAAACATCTAAAAAACACAGATTAGAGAGCATAGGGCACTTCCACGCATGGGGGGATAAAGAGGGAAAATTGAAAATCAGCAAGACACAAGCACCCCAAAGTTTAGGGCTGCTCTGTTGACAAGGACCTCCACTTCATTCCACCTTAAATATCCCAGGAAAGCGAAAAATGGATAAAAAAGTTGTGGTCCTTATGTACAATGGAATATCACTCAGCCATGAAATCAATGTCATAAGGCTAGTAGCAGCATGATGAGTGGATTTAGGTAAGACGATTCTAAGTGAAATAAGTCACACAGAAAAGGACACTTCTCATAAGGTGTCACTTATAGAGGGAATGTAAAAACCGTTACACTTGAACTGAATTACAAAACAGAACAGAGTCACACATGCAGAAAACACACTATGGCTGCTTAACGGGAAAGGTGAGGTGGGGTGATACATAAAACAAGAGTTTCAAATTAGCTCAGATACCGTTCCATAAACCCAATATGTAATAGACAAGACCTACTCCTTGCTCAGAGAACTGGACTCAACACGCCCGATTCACCGCACAAGAATATATCTGACTAGTAATAATCTTAAAACCTATGTATTGATATCTCTCTGTTAGTGTGTCAAGTGGGTGTAAAGCGACATAAACACAGCCGTGAAAAGCTGCTAAACCCCATTATAAAAATAAATTACTTTTAAAAACCCATGAAACAAAGACAGGGAAAGAGAGAGAAATTCTTACACAATTCGTTCAGGGGCAGTGATGCAACCTGGATTGACCATATCTAGACCCACAGCTGGATGAGACATAAGGGTGGACACTCTTGGGGCTGAGAGGTTTGGTGAGGTTGGGTGAGCAAACGCAGACCCTTTAAAGTAATACTGCGTGCTACCCGTCGCATGGGTCCCAAATCTCCAGGTTCAAGGGCATCTTCCTACATCGAAAACATGCATGAGAAACCCAGAAGATGGTACACCGTGTGATGGGGAAAGGTTTCTAAAACGCACCTCATTTCTCATCTCCTTGTGCTCGGGTTCGCCATTCCAGCCACTTTACTAGCAATCTCCCTACTTGGAGCATCAGCACCTTTAACCTCCTGTTCCGTACAGGTTGCAATTTGTCCTGAGGATGAACGGGAAGACGGGGAACCAATGAGAGACTAGCTCTTGGTGTTGGGACAGGCACAGGTCACTCTATTTTCCCATCAGGAAGAAGAATTAACCACAGGCTCAGCCTGCCCCCCGGAACCAGAACAGGGCCTGAAGCCATCCTGCGCTTTTGTGGCCAGCTCCCAAAAAAGCGACTTGTAAAATGGAGCTTCAGGGCACTGCAATTCACAAACCTGCAGAGTTATAAATGATAACTCTCGTCCACAAATATATTGAGGGAAGGCAAAGAAGAGGATTTGAAATCAAGGCAGAATTGCAGGAAACAGATTTCAGGAGGTAGATTCGAATCGCCTTTAAAGCACATGAAAAGCGGCAAAACGTTGACAATGATGCCCTTGGCCAAAAAGGGCGTATGCGTTTTTTCCTGAATATATTCAGGAAAAAACGCATACGCCCTTTTTGGCCAACCAAGCAACCTGGAAAGGCAAATCAGCGCTACAAAGAAGTCTCGCTTCCCATCGGTCAAAAGGGCCATGCTGAAAAAAGTGTCAAAACCAGAAATGCAGGACAGGCCATGGAGAAATGGGAGCCTTGCTACACTGATGGGCGGGATGTAAATTGCCAACAGCCACTCTGGAGAAGTGTACGGTGTGTCCTGAAACATCTAAAAAACACAGCTTAGAGAGCATAGGGCACTTCCACGCATGGGGGGATAAAGTGGGAAAATTGAAAATCAGCAAGACACAAGCACCCCAAAGTTTAGGGCTGCTCTGTTGACAAGGACCTCCACTTCATTACACCTTAAATATCCCAGGAAAGCGAAAAATGGATCAAAAAGTTGTGGTCCTTATGTACAATGGAATATCACTCAGCCATGAAATCAATGTCATAAGGCTAGTAGCAGCATGATGAGTGGATTTAGGTAAGACGATTCTAAGTGAAATAAGTCACACAGAAAAGGACACTTCTCATAAGGTGTCACTTATAGAGGGAATGTAAAAACCGTTACACTTGAACTGAATTACAAAACAGAACAGAGTCACACATGCAGAAAACACACTATGGCTGCTTAACGGGAAAGGTGAGGTGGGGTGATACATAAAACAAGAGTTTCAAATTAGCTCAGATATCGTTCCATAAACCCAATATGTAATAGACAAGACCTACTCCTTGCTCAGAGAACTGGACTCAACACACCCGATTCACCGCACAAGAATATATCTGACTAGTAATAATCTTAAAACCTATGTATTGATATCTCTCTGTTAGTGTGTCAAGTGGGTGTAAAGCGACATAAACACAGCCGTGAAAAGCTGCTAAACCCCATTATAAAAATAAATTACTTTTAAAAACCCATGAAACAAAGACAGGGAAAGAGAGAGAAATTCTTACACAATTCGTTCAGGGGCAGTGATGCAACCTGGATTGACCATATCTAGACCCACAGCTGGATGAGACATAAGGGTGGACACTCTTGGGGCTGAGAGGTTTGGTGAGGTTGGGTGAGCAAACGCAGACCCTTTAAAGTAATACTGCGTGCTACCCGTCGCATGGGTCCCAAATCTCCAGGTTCAAGGGCATCTTCCTACATCGAAAACATGCATGAGAAACCCAGAAGATGGTACACCGTGTGATGGGGAAAGGTTTCTAAAATGCACCCCATTTCTCATCTCCTTGTGCTCGGGTTCGCCATTCCAGCCACTTTACTAGCAATCTCCCTGCTTGGAGCTTCAGCACCTTTAACCTCCTGTTCCGTACAGGTTGCAATTTGTCCTGAGGATGAACGGGAAGACGGGGAACCAATGAGAGACTAGCTCTTGGTGTTGGGACAGGCACAGGTCACTCTATTTTCCCATCAGGAAGAAGAATTAACCACAGGCTCAGCCTGCCCCCCGGAACCAGAACAGGGCCTGAAGCCATCTGGCGCTTTTGCGGCCAGCTCCCAAAAAAGCGACTTGTAAAATGGAGCTTCAGGGCACTGCAATTCACAAACCTGCAGAGTTATAAATGATAACTCTCGTCCACAAATATATTGAGGGAAGGCAAAGAAGAGGATTTGAAATCAAGGCAGAATTGCAGGAAACAGATTTCAGGAGGTAGATTCGAATCGCCTTTAAAGCACATGAAAAGCGGCAAAACGTTGACAATGATGCCCTTGGCCAAAAAGGGCGTATGCGTTTTTTCCTGAATATATTCAGGAAAAAACGCATACGCCCTTTTTGGCCAACCAAGCAACCTGGAAAGGCAAATCAGCGCTACAAAGAAGTCTCGCTTCCCATCGGTCAAAAGGGCCATGCTGAAAAAAGTGTCAAAACCAGAAATGCAGGACAGGCCATGGAGAAATGGGAGCCTTGCTACACTGATGGGCGGGATGTAAATTGCCAACAGCCACTCTGGAGAAGTGTACGGTGGGTCCTGAAACATCTAAAAAACACAGCTTAGAGAGCATAGGGCACTTCCACGCATGGGGGGATAAAGTGGGAAAATTGAAAATCAGCAAGACACAAGCACCCCAAAGTTTAGGGCTGCTCTGTTGACAAGGACCTCCACTTCATTGCACCTTAAATATCCCAGGAAAGCGAAAAATGGATCAAAAAGTTGTGGTCCTTATGTACAATGGAATATCACTCAGCCATGAAATCAATGTCATAAGGCTAGTAGCAGCATGATGAGTGGATTTAGGTAAGACGATTCTAAGTGAAATAAGTCACACAGAAAAGGACACTTCTCATAAGGTGTCACTTATAGAGGGAATGTAAAAACCGTTACACTTGAACTGAATTACAAAACAGAACAGAGTCACACATGCAGAAAACACACTATGGCTGCTTAACGGGAAAGGTGAGGTGGGGTGATACATAAAACAAGAGTTTCAAATTAGCTCAGATACCGTTCCATAAACCCAATATGTAATAGACAAGACCTACTCCTTGCTCAGAGAACTGGACTCAACACGCCCGATTCACCGCACAAGAATATATCTGACTAGTAATAATCTTAAAACCTATGTATTGATATCTCTCTGTTAGTGTGTCAAGTGGGTGTAAAGCGACATAAACACAGCCGTGAAAAGCTGCTAAACCCCATTATAAAAATAAATTACTTTTAAAAAACCATGAAACAAAGACAGGGAAAGAGAGAGAAATTCTTACACAATTCGTTCAGGGGCAGTGATGCAACCTGGATTGACCATATCTAGACCCACAGCTGGATGAGACATAAGGGTGGACACTCTTGGGGCTGAGAGGTTTGGTGAGGTTGGGTGAGCAAACGCAGACCCTTTAAAGTAATACTGCGTGCTACCCGTCGCATGGGTCCCAAATCTCCATGTTCAAGGGCATCTTCCTACATCGAAAACATGCATGAGAAACCCAGAAGATGGTACACCGTGTGATGGGGAAAGGTTTCTAAAATGCACCTCATTTCTCATCTCCTTGTGCTCGGGTTCGCCATTCCAGCCACTTTACTAGCAATCTCCCTGCTTGGAGCATCAGCACCTTTAACCTCCTGTTCCGTACAGGTTGCAATTTGTCCTGAGGATGAACGGGAAGACGGGGAACCAATGAGAGACTAGCTCTTGGTGTTGGGACAGGCACAGGTCACTCTATTTTCCCATCAGGAAGAAGAATTAACCACAGGCTCAGCCTGCCCCCCGGAACCAGAACAGGGCCTGAAGCCATCCTGCGCTTTTGGGGCCAGCTCCCAAAAAAGCGACTTGTAAAATGGAGCTTCAGGGCACTGCAATTCACAAACCTGCAGAGTTATAAATGATAACTCTCGTCCACAAATATATTGAGGGAAGGCAAAGAAGAGGATTTGAAATCAAGGCAGAATTGCAGGAAACAGATTTCAGGAGGTAGATTCGAATCGCCTTTAAAGCACATGAAAAGCGGCAAAACGTTGACAATGATGCCCTTGGCCAAAAAGGGCGTATGCGTTTTTTCCTGAATATATTCAGGAAAAAACGCATACGCCCTTTTTGGCCAACCAAGCAACCTGGAAAGGCAAATCAGCGCTACAAAGAAGTCTCGCTTCCCATCGGTCAAAAGGGCCATGCTGAAAAAAGTGTCAAAACCAGAAATGCAGGACAGGCCATGGAGAAATGGGAGCCTTGCTACACTGATGGGCGGGATGTAAATTGCCAACAGCCACTCTGGAGAAGTGTACGGTGGGTCCTGAAACATCTAAAAAACACAGCTTAGAGAGCATAGGGCACTTCCACGCATGGGGGGATAAAGTGGGAAAATTGAAAATCAGCAAGACACAAGCACCCCAAAGTTTAGGGCTGCTCTGTTGACAAGGACCTCCACTTCATTGCACCTTAAATATCCCAGGAAAGCGAAAAATGGATCAAAAAGTTGTGGTCCTTATGTACAATGGAATATCACTCAGCCATGAAATCAATGTCATAAGGCTAGTAGCAGCATGATGAGTGGATTTAGGTAAGACGATTCTAAGTGAAATAAGTCACACAGAAAAGGACACTTCTCATAAGGTGTCACTTATAGAGGGAATGTAAAAACCGTTACACTTGAACTGAATTACAAAACAGAACAGAGTCACACATGCAGAAAACACACTATGGCTGCTTAACGGGAAAGGTGAGGTGGGGTGATACATAAAACAAGAGTTTCAAATTAGCTCAGATACCGTTCCATAAACCCAATATGTAATAGACAAGACCTACTCCTTGCTCAGAGAACTGGACTCAACACGCCCGATTCACCGCACAAGAATATATCTGACTAGTAATAATCTTAAAACCTATGTATTGATATCTCTCTGTTAGTGTGTCAAGTGGGTGTAAAGCGACATAAACACAGCCGTGAAAAGCTGCTAAACCCCATTATAAAAATAAATTACTTTTAAAAAACCATGAAACAAAGACAGGGAAAGAGAGAGAAATTCTTACACAATTCGTTCAGGGGCAGTGATGCAACCTGGATTGACCATATCTAGACCCACAGCTGGATGAGACATAAGGGTGGACACTCTTGGGGCTGAGAGGTTTGGTGAGGTTGGGTGAGCAAACGCAGACCCTTTAAAGTAATACTGCGTGCTACCCGTCGCATGGGTCCCAAATCTCCATGTTCAAGGGCATCTTCCTACATCGAAAACATGCATGAGAAACCCAGAAGATGGTACACCGTGTGATGGGGAAAGGTTTCTAAAATGCACCTCATTTCTCATCTCCTTGTGCTCGGGTTCGCCATTCCAGCCACTTTACTAGCAATCTCCCTGCTTGGAGCATCAGCACCTTTAACCTCCTGTTCCGTACAGGTTGCAATTTGTCCTGAGGATGAACGGGAAGACGGGGAACCAATGAGAGACTAGCTCTTGGTGTTGGGACAGGCACAGGTCACTCTATTTTCCCATCAGGAAGAAGAATTAACCACAGGCTCAGCCTGCCCCCCGGAACCAGAACAGGGCCTGAAGCCATCCTGCGCTTTTGGGGCCAGCTCCCAAAAAAGCGACTTGTAAAATGGAGCTTCAGGGCACTGCAATTCACAAACCTGCAGAGTTATAAATGATAACTCTCGTCCACAAATATATTGAGGGAAGGCAAAGAAGAGGATTTGAAATCAAGGCAGAATTGCAGGAAACAGATTTCAGGAGGTAGATTCGAATCGCCTTTAAAGCACATGAAAAGCGGCAAAACGTTGACAATGATGCCCTTGGCCAAAAAGGGCGTATGCGTTTTTTCCTGAATATATTCAGGAAAAAACGCATACGCCCTTTTTGGCCAACCAAGCAACCTGGAAAGGCAAATCAGCGCTACAAAGAAGTCTCGCTTCCCATCGGTCAAAAGGGCCATGCTGAAAAAAGTGTCAAAACCAGAAATGCAGGACAGGCCATGGAGAAATGGGAGCCTTGCTACACTGATGGGCGGGATGTAAATTGCCAACAGCCACTCTGGAGAAGTGTACGGTGTGTCCTGAAACATCTAAAAAACACAGCTTAGAGAGCATAGGGCACTTCCACGCATGGGGGGATAAAGTGGGAAAATTGAAAATCAGCAAGACACAAGCACCCCAAAGTTTAGGGCTGCTCTGTTGACAAGGACCTCCACTTCATTGCACCTTAAATATCCCAGGAAAGCGAAAAATGGATCAAAAAGTTGTGGTCCTTATGTACAATGGAATATCACTCAGCCATGAAATCAATGTCATAAGGCTAGTAGCAGCATGATGAGTGGATTTAGGTAAGACGATTCTAAGTGAAATAAGTCACACAGAAAAGGACACTTCTCATAAGGTGTCACTTATAGAGGGAATGTAAAAACCGTTACACTTGAACTGAATTACAAAACAGAACAGAGTCACACATGCAGAAAACACACTATGGCTGCTTAACGGGAAAGGTGAGGTGGGGTGATACATAAAACAAGAGTTTCAAATTAGCTCAGATACCGTTCCATAAACCCAATATGTAATAGACAAGACCTACTCCTTGCTCAGAGAACTGGACTCAACACGCCCGATTCACCGCACAAGAATATATCTGACTAGTAATAATCTTAAAACCTATGTATTGATATCTCTCTGTTAGTGTGTCAAGTGGGTGTAAAGCGACATAAACACAGCCGTGAAAAGCTGCTAAACCCCATTATAAAAATAAATTACTTTTAAAAACCCATGAAACAAAGACAGGGAAAGAGAGAGAAATTCTTACACAATTCGTTCAGGGGCAGTGATGCAACCTGGATTGACCATATCTAGACCCACAGCTGGATGAGACGTAAGGGTGGACACTCTTGGGGCTGAGAGGTTTGGTGAGGTTGGGTGAGCAAACGCAGACCCTTTAAAGTAATACTGCGTGCTACCCGTCGCATGGGTCCCAAATCTCCAGGTTCAAGGGCATCTTCCTACATCGAAAACATGCATGAGAAACCCAGAAGATGGTACACCGTGTGATGGGGAAAGGTTTCTAAAATGCACCCCATTTCTCATCTCCTTGTGCTCGGGTTCGCCATTCCAGCCACTTTACTAGCAATCTCCCTGCTTGGAGCATCAGCACCTTTAACCTCCTGTTCCGTACAGGTTGCAATTTTTCCTGAGGATGAACGGGAAGACGGGGAACCAATGAGAGACTAGCTCTTGGTGTTGGGACAGGCACAGGTCACTCTATTTTCCCATCAGGAAGAAGAATTAACCACAGGCTCAGCCTGCCCCCCGGAACCAGAACAGGGCCTGAAGCCATCCTGCGCTTTTGCGGCCAGCTCCCAAAAAAGCGACTTGTAAAATGGAGCTTCAGGGCACTGCAATTCACAAACCTGCAGAGTTATAAATGATAACTCTCGTCCACAAATATATTGAGGGAAGGCAAAGAAGAGGATTTGAAATCAAGGCAGAATTGCAGGAAACAGATTTCAGGAGGTAGATTCGAATCGCCTTTAAAGCACATGAAAAGCGGCAAAACGTTGACAATGATGCCCTTGGCCAAAAAGGGCGTATGCGTTTTTTCCTGAATATATTCAGGAAAAAACGCATACGCCCTTTTTGGCCAACCAAGCAACCTGGAAAGGCAAATCAGCGCTACAAAGAAGTCTCGCTTCCCATCGGTCAAAAGGGCCATGCTGAAAAAAGTGTCAAAACCAGAAATGCAGGACAGGCCATGGAGAAATGGGAGCCTTGCTACACTGATGGGCGGGATGTAAATTGCCAACAGCCACTCTGGAGAAGTGTACGGTGTGTCCTGAAACATCTAAAAAACACAGCTTAGAGAGCATAGGGCACTTCCACGCATGGGGGGATAAAGAGGGAAAATTGAAAATCAGCAAGACACAAGCACCCCAAAGTTTAGGGCTGCTCTGTTGACAAGGACCTCCACTTCATTCCACCTTAAATATCCCAGGAAAGCGAAAAATGGATCAAAAAGTTGTGGTCCTTATGTACAATGGAATATCACTCAGCCATGAAATCAATGTCATAAGGCTAGTAGCAGCATGATGAGTGGATTTAGGTAAGACGATTCTAAGTGAAATAAGTCACACAGAAAAGGACACTTCTCATAAGGTGTCACTTATAGAGGGAATGTAAAAACCGTTACACTTGAACTGAATTACAAAACAGAACAGAGTCACACATGCAGAAAACACACTATGGCTGCTTAACGGGAAAGGTGAGGTGGGGTGATACATAAAACAAGAGTTTCAAATTAGCTCAGATACCGTTCCATAAACCCAATATGTAATAGACAAGACCTACTCCTTGCTCAGAGAACTGGACTCAACACGCCCGATTCACCGCACAAGAATATATCTGACTAGTAATAATCTTAAAACCTATGTATTGATATCTCTCTGTTAGTGTGTCAAGTGGGTGTAAAGCGACATAAACACAGCCGTGAAAAGCTGCTAAACCCCATTATAAAAATAAATTACTTTTAAAAACCCATGAAACAAAGACAGGGAAAGAGAGAGAAATTCTTACACAATTCGTTCAGGGGCAGTGATGCAACCTGGATTGACCATATCTAGACCCACAGCTGGATGAGACGTAAGGGTGGACACTCTTGGGGCTGAGAGGTTTGGTGAGGTTGGGTGAGCAAACGCAGACCCTTTAAAGTAATACTGCGTGCTACCCGTCGCATGGGTCCCAAATCTCCAGGTTCAAGGGCATCTTCCTACATCGAAAACATGCATGAGAAACCCAGAAGATGGTACACCGTGTGATGGGGAAAGGTTTCTAAAATGCACCCCATTTCTCATCTCCTTGTGCTCGGGTTCGCCATTCCAGCCACTTTACTAGCAATCTCCCTGTTTGGAGCATCAGCACCTTTAACCTCCTGTTCCGTACAGGTTGCAATTTTTCCTGAGGATGAACGGGAAGACGGGGAACCAATGAGAGACTAGCTCTTGGTGTTGGGACAGGCACAGGTCACTCTATTTTCCCATCAGGAAGAAGAATTAACCACAGGCTCAGCCTGCCCCCCGGAACCAGAACAGGGCCTGAAGCCATCCTGCGCTTTTGCGGCCAGCTCCCAAAAAAGCGACTTGTAAAATGGAGCTTCAGGGCACTGCAATTCACAAACCTGCAGAGTTATAAATGATAACTCTCGTCCACAAATATATTGAGGGAAGGCAAAGAAGAGGATTTGAAATCAAGGCAGAATTGCAGGAAACAGATTTCAGGAGGTAGATTCGAATCGCCTTTAAAGCACATGAAAAGCGGCAAAACGTTGACAATGATGCCCTTGGCCAAAAAGGGCGTATGCGTTTTTTCCTGAATATATTCAGGAAAAAACGCATACGCCCTTTTTGGCCAACCAAGCAACCTGGAAAGGCAAATCAGCGCTACAAAGAAGTCTCGCTTCCCATCGGTCAAAAGGGCCATGCTGAAAAAAGTGTCAAAACCAGAAATGCAGGACAGGCCATGGAGAAATGGGAGCCTTGCTACACTGATGGGCGGGATGTAAATTGCCAACAGCCACTCTGGAGAAGTGTACGGTGTGTCCTGAAACATCTAAAAAACACAGCTTAGAGAGCATAGGGCACTTCCACGCATGGGGGGATAAAGAGGGAAAATTGAAAATCAGCAAGACACAAGCACCCCAAAGTTTAGGGCTGCTCTGTTGACAAGGACCTCCACTTCATTCCACCTTAAATATCCCAGGAAAGCGAAAAATGGATAAAAAAGTTGTGGTCCTTATGTACAATGGAATATCACTCAGCCATGAAATCAATGTCATAAGGCTAGTAGCAGCATGATGAGTGGATTTAGGTAAGACGATTCTAAGTGAAATAAGTCACACAGAAAAGGACACTTCTCATAAGGTGTCACTTATAGAGGGAATGTAAAAACCGTTACACTTGAACTGAATTACAAAACAGAACAGAGTCACACATGCAGAAAACACACTATGGCTGCTTAACGGGAAAGGTGAGGTGGGGTGATACATAAAACAAGAGTTTCAAATTAGCTCAGATACCGTTCCATAAACCCAATATGTAATAGACAAGACCTACTCCTTGCTCAGAGAACTGGACTCAACACGCCCGATTCACCGCACAAGAATATATCTGACTAGTAATAATCTTAAAACCTATGTATTGATATCTCTCTGTTAGTGTGTCAAGTGGGTGTAAAGCGACATAAACACAGCCGTGAAAAGCTGCTAAACCCCATTATAAAAATAAATTACTTTTAAAAACCTATGAAACAAAGACAGGGAAAGAGAGAGAAATTCTTACACAATTCGTTCAGGGGCAGTGATGCAACCTGGATTGACCATATCTAGACCCACAGCTGGATGAGACATAAGGGTGGACACTCTTGGGGCTGAGAGGTTTGGTGAGGTTGGGTGAGCAAACGCAGACCCTTTAAAGTAATACTGCGTGCTACCCGTCGCATGGGTCCCAAATCTCCAGGTTCAAGGGCATCTTCCTACATCGAAAACATGCATGAGAAACCCAGAAGATGGTACACCGTGTGATGGGGAAAGGTTTCTAAAATGCACCCCATTTCTCATCTCCTTGTGCTCGGGTTCGCCATTCCAGCCACTTTACTAGCAATCTCCCTGCTTGGAGCATCAACACCTTTAACCTCCTGTTCCGTACAGGTTGCAATTTGTCCTGAGGATGAACGGGAAGACGGGGAACCAATGAGAGACTAGCTCTTGGTGTTGGGACAGGCACAGGTCACTCTATTTTCCCATCAGGAAGAAGAATTAACCACAGGCTCAGCCTGCCCCCCGGAACCAGAACAGGGCCTGAAGCCATCCTGCGCTTTTGCGGCCAGCTCCCAAAAAAGCGACTTGTAAAATGGAGCTTCAGGGCACTGCAATTCACAAACCTGCAGAGTTATAAATGATAACTCTCGTCCACAAATATATTGAGGGAAGGCAAAGAAGAGGATTTGAAATCAAGGCAGAATTGCAGGAAACAGATTTCAGGAGGTAGATTCGAATCGCCTTTAAAGCACATGAAAAGCGGCAAAACGTTGACAATGATGCCCTTGGCCAAAAAGGGCGTATGCGTTTTTTCCTGAATATATTCAGGAAAAAACGCATACGCCCTTTTTGGCCAACCAAGCAACCTGGAAAGGCAAATCAGCGCTACAAAGAAGTCTCGCTTCCCATCAGTCAAAAGGGCCATGCTGAAAAAAGTGTCAAAACCAGAAATGCAGGACAGGCCATGGAGAAATGGGAGCCTTGCTACACTGATGGGCGGGATGTAAATTGCCAACAGCCACTCTGGAGAAGTGTACGGTGTGTCCTGAAACATCTAAAAAACACAGCTTAGAGAGCATAGGGCACTGCCACGCATGGGGGGATAAAGAGGGAAAATTGAAAATCAGCAAGACACAAGCACCCCAAAGTTTAGGGCTGCTCTGTTGACAAGGACCTCTACTTCATTCCACCTTAAATATCCCAGGAAAGCGAAAAATGGATAAAGAAGTTGTGGTCCTTATGTACAATGGAATATCACTCAGCCATGAAATCAATGTCATAAGGCTAGTAGCAGCATGATGAGTGGATTTAGGTAAGACGATTCTAAGTGAAATAAGTCACACAGAAAAGGATACTTCTCATAAGGTGTCACTTATAGAGGGAATGTAAAAACCGTTACACTTGAACTGAATTACAAAACAGAACAGAGTCACACATGCAGAAAACACACTATGGCTGCTTAACGGGAAAGGTGAGGTGGGGTGATACATAAAACAAGAGTTTCAAATTAGCTCAGATACCGTTCCATAAACCCAATATGTAATAGACAAGACCTACTCCTTGCTCAGAGAACTGGACTCAACACGCCCGATTCACCGCACAAGAATATATCTGACTAGTAATAATCTTAAAACCTATGTATTGATATCTCTCTGTTAGTGTGTCAAGTGGGTGTAAAGCGACATAAACACAGCCGTGAAAAGCTGCTAAACCCCATTATAAAAATAAATTACTTTTAAAAACCCATGAAACAAAGACAGGGAAAGAGAGAGAAATTCTTACACAATTCGTTCAGGGGCAGTGATGCAACCTGGATTGACCATATCTAGACCCACAGCTGGATGAGACATAAGGGTGGACACTCTTGGGGCTGAGAGGTTTGGTGAGGTTGGGTGAGCAAACGCAGACCCTTTAAAGTAATACTGCGTGCTACCCGTCGCATGGGTCCCAAATCTCCAGGTTCAAGGGCATCTTCCTACATCGAAAACATGCATGAGAAACCCAGAAGATGGTACACCGTGTGATGGGGAAAGGTTTCTAAAACGCACCTCATTTCTCATCTCCTTGTGCTCGGGTTCGCCATTCCAGCCACTTTACTAGCAATCTCCCTACTTGGAGCATCAGCACCTTTAACCTCCTGTTCCGTACAGGTTGCAATTTGTCCTGAGGATGAACGGGAAGACGGGGAACCAATGAGAGACTAGCTCTTGGTGTTGGGACAGGCACAGGTCACTCTATTTTCCCATCAGGAAGAAGAATTAACCACAGGCTCAGCCTGCCCCCCGGAACCAGAACAGGGCCTGAAGCCATCCTGCGCTTTTGTGGCCAGCTCCCAAAAAAGCGACTTGTAAAATGGAGCTTCAGGGCACTGCAATTCACAAACCTGCAGAGTTATAAATGATAACTCTCGTCCACAAATATATTGAGGGAAGGCAAAGAAGAGGATTTGAAATCAAGGCAGAATTGCAGGAAACAGATTTCAGGAGGTAGATTCGAATCGCCTTTAAAGCACATGAAAAGCGGCAAAACGTTGACAATGATGCCCTTGGCCAAAAAGGGCGTATGCGTTTTTTCCTGAATATATTCAGGAAAAAACGCATACGCCCTTTTTGGCCAACCAAGCAACCTGGAAAGGCAAATCAGCGCTACAAAGAAGTCTCGCTTCCCATCGGTCAAAAGGGCCATGCTGAAAAAAGTGTCAAAACCAGAAATGCAGGACAGGCCATGGAGAAATGGGAGCCTTGCTACACTGATGGGCGGGATGTAAATTGCCAACAGCCACTCTGGAGAAGTGTACGGTGTGTCCTGAAACATCTAAAAAACACAGCTTAGAGAGCATAGGGCACTTCCACGCATGGGGGGATAAAGTGGGAAAATTGAAAATCAGCAAGACACAAGCACCCCAAAGTTTAGGGCTGCTCTGTTGACAAGGACCTCCACTTCATTACACCTTAAATATCCCAGGAAAGCGAAAAATGGATCAAAAAGTTGTGGTCCTTATGTACAATGGAATATCACTCAGCCATGAAATCAATGTCATAAGGCTAGTAGCAGCATGATGAGTGGATTTAGGTAAGACGATTCTAAGTGAAATAAGTCACACAGAAAAGGACACTTCTCATAAGGTGTCACTTATAGAGGGAATGTAAAAACCGTTACACTTGAACTGAATTACAAAACAGAACAGAGTCACACATGCAGAAAACACACTATGGCTGCTTAACGGGAAAGGTGAGGTGGGGTGATACATAAAACAAGAGTTTCAAATTAGCTCAGATATCGTTCCATAAACCCAATATGTAATAGACAAGACCTACTCCTTGCTCAGAGAACTGGACTCAACACGCCCGATTCACCGCACAAGAATATATCTGACTAGTAATAATCTTAAAACCTATGTATTGATATCTCTCTGTTAGTGTGTCAAGTGGGTGTAAAGCGACATAAACACAGCCGTGAAAAGCTGCTAAACCCCATTATAAAAATAAATTACTTTTAAAAAACCATGAAACAAAGACAGGGAAAGAGAGAGAAATTCTTACACAATTCGTTCAGGGGCAGTGATGCAACCTGGATTGACCATATCTAGACCCACAGCTGGATGAGACATAAGGGTGGACACTCTTGGGGCTGAGAGGTTTGGTGAGGTTGGGTGAGCAAACGCAGACCCTTTAAAGTAATACTGCGTGCTACCCGTCGCATGGGTCCCAAATCTCCATGTTCAAGGGCATCTTCCTACATCGAAAACATGCATGAGAAACCCAGAAGATGGTACACCGTGTGATGGGGAAAGGTTTCTAAAATGCACCTCATTTCTCATCTCCTTGTGCTCGGGTTCGCCATTCCAGCCACTTTACTAGCAATCTCCCTGCTTGGAGCATCAGCACCTTTAACCTCCTGTTCCGTACAGGTTGCAATTTGTCCTGAGGATGAACGGGAAGACGGGGAACCAATGAGAGACTAGCTCTTGGTTTTGGGACAGGCACAGGTCACTCTATTTTCCCATCAGGAAGAAGAATTAACCACAGGCTCAGCCTGCCCCCCGGAACCAGAACAGGGCCTGAAGCCATCCTGCGCTTTTGCGGCCAGCTCCCAAAAAAGCGACTTGTAAAATGGAGCTTCAGGGCACTGCAATTCACAAACCTGCAGAGTTATAAATGATAACTCTCTTCCACAAATATATTGAGGGAAGGCAAAGAAGAGGATTTGAAATCAAGGCAGAATTGCAGGAAACAGATTTCAGGAGGTAGATTCGAATCGCCTTTAAAGCACATGAAAAGCGGCAAAACGTTGACAATGATGCCCTTGGCCAAAAAGGGCGTATGCGTTTTTTCCTGAATATATTCAGGAAAAAACGCATACGCCCTTTTTGGCCAACCAAGCAACCTGGAAAGGCAAATCAGCGCTACAAAGAAGTCTCGCTTCCCATCGGTCAAAAGGGCCATGCTGAAAAAAGTGTCAAAACCAGAAATGCAGGACAGGCCATGGAGAAATGGGAGCCTTGCTACACTGATGGGCGGGATGTAAATTGCCAACAGCCACTCTGGAGAAGTGTACGGTGTGTCCTGAAACATCTAAAAAACACAGCTTAGAGAGCATAGGGCACTTCCACGCATGGGGGGATAAAGTGGGAAAATTGAAAATCAGCAAGACACAAGCACCCCAAAGTTTAGGGCTGCTCTGTTGACAAGGACCTCCACTTCATTGCACCTTAAATATCCCAGGAAAGCGAAAAATGGATCAAAAACTTGTGGTCCTTATGTACAATGGAATATCACTCAGCCATGAAATCAATGTCATAAGGCTAGTAGCAGCATGATGAGTGGATTTAGGTAAGACGATTCTAAGTGAAATAAGTCACACAGAAAAGGACACTTCTCATAAGGTGTCACTTATAGAGGGAATGTAAAAACCGTTACACTTGAACTGAATTACAAAACAGAACAGAGTCACACATGCAGAAAACACACTATGGCTGCTTAACGGGAAAGGTGAGGTGGGGTGATACATAAAACAAGAGTTTCAAATTAGCTCAGATACCGTTCCATAAACCCAATATGTAATAGACAAGACCTACTCCTTGCTCAGAGAACTGGACTCAACACGCCCGATTCACCGCACAAGAATATATCTGACTAGTAATAATCTTAAAACCTATGTATTGATATCTCTCTGTTAGTGTGTCAAGTGGGTGTAAAGCGACATAAACACAGCCGTGAAAAGCTGCTAAACCCCATTATAAAAATAAATTACTTTTAAAAACCCATGAAACAAAGACAGGGAAAGAGAGAGAAATTCTTACACAATTCGTTCAGGGGCAGTGATGCAACCTGGATTGACCATATCTAGACCCACAGCTGGATGAGACGTAAGGGTGGACACTCTTGGGGCTGAGAGGTTTGGTGAGGTTGGGTGAGCAAACGCAGACCCTTTAAAGTAATACTGCGTGCTACCCGTCGCATGGGTCCCAAATCTCCAGGTTCAAGGGCATCTTCCTACATCGAAAACATGCATGAGAAACCCAGAAGATGGTACACCGTGTGATGGGGAAAGGTTTCTAAAATGCACCCCATTTCTCATCTCCTTGTGCTCGGGTTCGCCATTCCAGCCACTTTACTAGCAATCTCCCTGCTTGGAGCATCAGCACCTTTAACCTCCTGTTCCGTACAGGTTGCAATTTTTCCTGAGGATGAACGGGAAGACGGGGAACCAATGAGAGACTAGCTCTTGGTGTTGGGACAGGCACAGGTCACTCTATTTTCCCATCAGGAAGAAGAATTAACCACAGGCTCAGCCTGCCCCCCGGAACCAGAACAGGGCCTGAAGCCATCCTGCGCTTTTGCGGCCAGCTCCCAAAAAAGCGACTTGTAAAATGGAGCTTCAGGGCACTGCAATTCACAAACCTGCAGAGTTATAAATGATAACTCTCGTCCACAAATATATTGAGGGAAGGCAAAGAAGAGGATTTGAAATCAAGGCAGAATTGCAGGAAACAGATTTCAGGAGGTAGATTCGAATCGCCTTTAAAGCACATGAAAAGCGGCAAAACGTTGACAATGATGCCCTTGGCCAAAAAGGGCGTATGCGTTTTTTCCTGAATATATTCAGGAAAAAACGCATACGCCCTTTTTGGCCAACCAAGCAACCTGGAAAGGCAAATCAGCGCTACAAAGAAGTCTCGCTTCCCATCGGTCAAAAGGGCCATGCTGAAAAAAGTGTCAAAACCAGAAATGCAGGACAGGCCATGGAGAAATGGGAGCCTTGCTACACTGATGGGCGGGATGTAAATTGCCAACAGCCACTCTGGAGAAGTGTACGGTGTGTCCTGAAACATCTAAAAAACACAGCTTAGAGAGCATAGGGCACTTCCACGCATGGGGGGATAAAGAGGGAAAATTGAAAATCAGCAAGACACAAGCACCCCAAAGTTTAGGGCTGCTCTGTTGACAAGGACCTCCACTTCATTCCACCTTAAATATCCCAGGAAAGCGAAAAATGGATAAAAAAGTTGTGGTCCTTATGTACAATGGAATATCACTCAGCCATGAAATCAATGTCATAAGGCTAGTAGCAGCATGATGAGTGGATTTAGGTAAGACGATTCTAAGTGAAATAAGTCACACAGAAAAGGACACTTCTCATAAGGTGTCACTTATAGAGGGAATGTAAAAACCGTTACACTTGAACTGAATTACAAAACAGAACAGAGTCACACATGCAGAAAACACACTATGGCTGCTTAACGGGAAAGGTGAGGTGGGGTGATACATAAAACAAGAGTTTCAAATTAGCTCAGATACCGTTCCATAAACCCAATATGTAATAGACAAGACCTACTCCTTGCTCAGAGAACTGGACTCAACACGCCCGATTCACCGCACAAGAATATATCTGACTAGTAATAATCTTAAAACCTATGTATTGATATCTCTCTGTTAGTGTGTCAAGTGGGTGTAAAGCGACATAAACACAGCCGTGAAAAGCTGCTAAACCCCATTATAAAAATAAATTACTTTTAAAAACCCATGAAACAAAGACAGGGAAAGAGAGAGAAATTCTTACACAATTCGTTCAGGGGCAGTGATGCAACCTGGATTGACCATATCTAGACCCACAGCTGGATGAGACGTAAGGGTGGACACTCTTGGGGCTGAGAGGTTTGGTGAGGTTGGGTGAGCAAACGCAGACCCTTTAAAGTAATACTGCGTGCTACCCGTCGCATGGGTCCCAAATCTCCAGGTTCAAGGGCATCTTCCTACATCGAAAACATGCATGAGAAACCCAGAAGATGGTACACCGTGTGATGGGGAAAGGTTTCTAAAATGCACCCCATTTCTCATCTCCTTGTGCTCGGGTTCGCCATTCCAGCCACTTTACTAGCAATCTCCCTGCTTGGAGCATCAGCACCTTTAACCTCCTGTTCCGTACAGGTTGCAATTTTTCCTGAGGATGAACGGGAAGACGGGGAACCAATGAGAGACTAGCTCTTGGTGTTGGGACAGGCACAGGTCACTCTATTTTCCCATCAGGAAGAAGAATTAACCACAGGCTCAGCCTGCCCCCCGGAACCAGAACAGGGCCTGAAGCCATCCTGCGCTTTTGCGGCCAGCTCCCAAAAAAGCGACTTGTAAAATGGAGCTTCAGGGCACTGCAATTCACAAACCTGCAGAGTTATAAATGATAACTCTCGTCCACAAATATATTGAGGGAAGGCAAAGAAGAGGATTTGAAATCAAGGCAGAATTGCAGGAAACAGATTTCAGGAGGTAGATTCGAATCGCCTTTAAAGCACATGAAAAGCGGCAAAACGTTGACAATGATGCCCTTGGCCAAAAAGGGCGTATGCGTTTTTTCCTGAATATATTCAGGAAAAAACGCATACGCCCTTTTTGGCCAACCAAGCAACCTGGAAAGGCAAATCAGCGCTACAAAGAAGTCTCGCTTCCCATCGGTCAAAAGGGCCATGCTGAAAAAAGTGTCAAAACCAGAAATGCAGGACAGGCCATGGAGAAATGGGAGCCTTGCTACACTGATGGGCGGGATGTAAATTGCCAACAGCCACTCTGGAGAAGTGTACGGTGTGTCCTGAAACATCTAAAAAACACAGCTTAGAGAGCATAGGGCACTTCCACGCATGGGGGGATAAAGAGGGAAAATTGAAAATCAGCAAGACACAAGCACCCCAAAGTTTAGGGCTGCTCTGTTGACAAGGACCTCCACTTCATTCCACCTTAAATATCCCAGGAAAGCGAAAAATGGATAAAAAAGTTGTGGTCCTTATGTACAATGGAATATCACTCAGCCATGAAATCAATGTCATAAGGCTAGTAGCAGCATGATGAGTGGATTTAGGTAAGACGATTCTAAGTGAAATAAGTCACACAGAAAAGGACACTTCTCATAAGGTGTCACTTATAGAGGGAATGTAAAAACCGTTACACTTGAACTGAATTACAAAACAGAACAGAGTCACACATGCAGAAAACACACTATGGCTGCTTAACGGGAAAGGTGAGGTGGGGTGATACATAAAACAAGAGTTTCAAATTAGCTCAGATACCGTTCCATAAACCCAATATGTAATAGACAAGACCTACTCCTTGCTCAGAGAACTGGACTCAACACGCCCGATTCACCGCACAAGAATATATCTGACTAGTAATAATCTTAAAACCTATGTATTGATATCTCTCTGTTAGTGTGTCAAGTGGGTGTAAAGCGACATAAACACAGCCGTGAAAAGCTGCTAAACCCCATTATAAAAATAAATTACTTTTAAAAACCCATGAAACAAAGACAGGGAAAGAGAGAGAAATTCTTACACAATTCGTTCAGGGGCAGTGATGCAACCTGGATTGACCATATCTAGACCCACAGCTGGATGAGACATAAGGGTGGACACTCTTGGGGCTGAGAGGTTTGGTGAGGTTGGGTGAGCAAACGCAGACCCTTTAAAGTAATACTGCGTGCTACCCGTCGCATGGGTCCCAAATCTCCAGGTTCAAGGGCATCTTCCTACATCGAAAACATGCATGAGAAACCCAGAAGATGGTACACCGTGTGATGGGGAAAGGTTTCTAAAACGCACCTCATTTCTCATCTCCTTGTGCTCGGGTTCGCCATTCCAGCCACTTTACTAGCAATCTCCCTACTTGGAGCATCAGCACCTTTAACCTCCTGTTCCGTACAGGTTGCAATTTGTCCTGAGGATGAACGGGAAGACGGGGAACCAATGAGAGACTAGCTCTTGGTGTTGGGACAGGCACAGGTCACTCTATTTTCCCATCAGGAAGAAGAATTAACCACAGGCTCAGCCTGCCCCCCGGAACCAGAACAGGGCCTGAAGCCATCCTGCGCTTTTGTGGCCAGCTCCCAAAAAAGCGACTTGTAAAATGGAGCTTCAGGGCACTGCAATTCACAAACCTGCAGAGTTATAAATGATAACTCTCGTCCACAAATATATTGAGGGAAGGCAAAGAAGAGGATTTGAAATCAAGGCAGAATTGCAGGAAACAGATTTCAGGAGGTAGATTCGAATCGCCTTTAAAGCACATGAAAAGCGGCAAAATGTTGACAATGATGCCCTTGGCCAAAAAGGGCGTATGCGTTTTTTCCTGAATATATTCAGGAAAAAACGCATACGCCCTTTTTGGCCAACCAAGCAACCTGGAAAGGCAAATCAGCGCTACAAAGAAGTCTCGCTTCCCATCGGTCAAAAGGGCCATGCTGAAAAAAGTGTCAAAACCAGAAATGCAGGACAGGCCATGGAGAAATGGGAGCCTTGCTACACTGATGGGCGGGATGTAAATTGCCAACAGCCACTCTGGAGAAGTGTACGGTGTGTCCTGAAACATCTAAAAAACACAGCTTAGAGAGCATAGGGCACTTCCACGCATGGGGGGATAAAGTGGGAAAATTGAAAATCAGCAAGACACAAGCACCCCAAAGTTTAGGGCTGCTCTGTTGACAAGGACCTCCACTTCATTACACCTTAAATATCCCAGGAAAGCGAAAAATGGATCAAAAAGTTGTGGTCCTTATGTACAATGGAATATCACTCAGCCATGAAATCAATGTCATAAGGCTAGTAGCAGCATGATGAGTGGATTTAGGTAAGACGATTCTAAGTGAAATAAGTCACACAGAAAAGGACACTTCTCATAAGGTGTCACTTATAGAGGGAATGTAAAAACCGTTACACTTGAACTGAATTACAAAACAGAACATAGTCACACATGCAGAAAACACACTATGGCTGCTTAACGGGAAAGGTGAGGTGGGGTGATACATAAAACAAGAGTTTCAAATTAGCTCAGATATCGTTCCATAAACCCAATATGTAATAGACAAGACCTACTCCTTGCTCAGAGAACTGGACTCAACACGCCCGATTCACCGCACAAGAATATATCTGACTAGTAATAATCTTAAAACCTATGTATTGATATCTCTCTGTTAGTGTGTCAAGTGGGTGTAAAGCGACATAAACACAGCCGTGAAAAGCTGCTAAACCCCATTATAAAAATAAATTACTTTTAAAAAACCATGAAACAAAGACAGGGAAAGAGAGAGAAATTCTTACACAATTCGTTCAGGGGCAGTGATGCAACCTGGATTGACCATATCTAGACCCACAGCTGGATGAGACATAAGGGTGGACACTCTTGGGGCTGAGAGGTTTGGTGAGGTTGGGTGAGCAAACGCAGACCCTTTAAAGTAATACTGCGTGCTACCCGTCGCATGGGTCCCAAATCTCCATGTTCAAGGGCATCTTCCTACATCGAAAACATGCATGAGAAACCCAGAAGATGGTACACCGTGTGATGGGGAAAGGTTTCTAAAATGCACCTCATTTCTCATCTCCTTGTGCTCGGGTTCGCCATTCCAGCCACTTTACTAGCAATCTCCCTGCTTGGAGCATCAGCACCTTTAACCTCCTGTTCCGTACAGGTTGCAATTTGTCCTGAGGATGAACGGGAAGACGGGGAACCAATGAGAGACTAGCTCTTGGTGTTGGGACAGGCACAGGTCACTCTATTTTCCCATCAGGAAGAAGAATTAACCACAGGCTCAGCCTGCCCCCCGGAACCAGAACAGGGCCTGAAGCCATCCTGCGCTTTTGCGGCCAGCTCCCAAAAAAGCGACTTGTAAAATGGAGCTTCAGGGCACTGCAATTCACAAACCTGCAGAGTTATAAATGATAACTCTCTTCCACAAATATATTGAGGGAAGGCAAAGAAGAGGATTTGAAATCAAGGCAGAATTGCAGGAAACAGATTTCAGGAGGTAGATTCGAATCGCCTTTAAAGCACATGAAAAGCGGCAAAACGTTGACAATGATGCCCTTGGCCAAAAAGGGCGTATGCGTTTTTTCCTGAATATATTCAGGAAAAAACGCATACGCCCTTTTTGGCCAACCAAGCAACCTGGAAAGGCAAATCAGCGCTACAAAGAAGTCTCGCTTCCCATCGGTCAAAAGGGCCATGCTGAAAAAAGTGTCAAAACCAGAAATGCAGGACAGGCCATGGAGAAATGGGAGCCTTGCTACACTGATGGGCGGGATGTAAATTGCCAACAGCCACTCTGGAGAAGTGTACGGTGTGTCCTGAAACATCTAAAAAACACAGCTTAGAGAGCATAGGGCACTTCCACGCATGGGGGGATAAAGTGGGAAAATTGAAAATCAGCAAGACACAAGCACCCCAAAGTTTAGGGCTGCTCTGTTGACAAGGACCTCCACTTCATTGCACCTTAAATATCCCAGGAAAGCGAAAAATGGATCAAAAACTTGTGGTCCTTATGTACAATGGAATATCACTCAGCCATGAAATCAATGTCATAAGGCTAGTAGCAGCATGATGAGTGGATTTAGGTAAGACGATTCTAAGTGAAATAAGTCACACAGAAAAGGACACTTCTCATAAGGTGTCACTTATAGAGGGAATGTAAAAACCGTTACACTTGAACTGAATTACAAAACAGAACAGAGTCACACATGCAGAAAACACACTATGGCTGCTTAACGGGAAAGGTGAGGTGGGGTGATACATAAAACAAGAGTTTCAAATTAGCTCAGATACCGTTCCATAAACCCAATATGTAATAGACAAGACCTACTCCTTGCTCAGAGAACTGGACTCAACACGCCCGATTCACCGCACAAGAATATATCTGACTAGTAATAATCTTAAAACCTATGTATTGATATCTCTCTGTTAGTGTGTCAAGTGGGTGTAAAGCGACATAAACACAGCCGTGAAAAGCTGCTAAACCCCATTATAAAAATAAATTACTTTTAAAAACCCATGAAACAAAGACAGGGAAAGAGAGAGAAATTCTTACACAATTCGTTCAGGGGCAGTGATGCAACCTGGATTGACCATATCTAGACCCACAGCTGGATGAGACGTAAGGGTGGACACTCTTGGGGCTGAGAGGTTTGGTGAGGTTGGGTGAGCAAACGCAGACCCTTTAAAGTAATACTGCGTGCTACCCGTCGCATGGGTCCCAAATCTCCAGGTTCAAGGGCATCTTCCTACATCGAAAACATGCATGAGAAACCCAGAAGATGGTACACCGTGTGATGGGGAAAGGTTTCTAAAATGCACCCCATTTCTCATCTCCTTGTGCTCGGGTTCGCCATTCCAGCCACTTTACTAGCAATCTCCCTGCTTGGAGCATCAGCACCTTTAACCTCCTGTTCCGTACAGGTTGCAATTTTTCCTGAGGATGAACGGGAAGACGGGGAACCAATGAGAGACTAGCTCTTGGTGTTGGGACAGGCACAGGTCACTCTATTTTCCCATCAGGAAGAAGAATTAACCACAGGCTCAGCCTGCCCCCCGGAACCAGAACAGGGCCTGAAGCCATCCTGCGCTTTTGCGGCCAGCTCCCAAAAAAGCGACTTGTAAAATGGAGCTTCAGGGCACTGCAATTCACAAACCTGCAGAGTTATAAATGATAACTCTCGTCCACAAATATATTGAGGGAAGGCAAAGAAGAGGATTTGAAATCAAGGCAGAATTGCAGGAAACAGATTTCAGGAGGTAGATTCGAATCGCCTTTAAAGCACATGAAAAGCGGCAAAACGTTGACAATGATGCCCTTGGCCAAAAAGGGCGTATGCGTTTTTTCCTGAATATATTCAGGAAAAAACGCATACGCCCTTTTTGGCCAACCAAGCAACCTGGAAAGGCAAATCAGCGCTACAAAGAAGTCTCGCTTCCCATCGGTCAAAAGGGCCATGCTGAAAAAAGTGTCAAAACCAGAAATGCAGGACAGGCCATGGAGAAATGGGAGCCTTGCTACACTGATGGGCGGGATGTAAATTGCCAACAGCCACTCTGGAGAAGTGTACGGTGTGTCCTGAAACATCTAAAAAACACAGCTTAGAGAGCATAGGGCACTTCCACGCATGGGGGGATAAAGAGGGAAAATTGAAAATCAGCAAGACACAAGCACCCCAAAGTTTAGGGCTGCTCTGTTGACAAGGACCTCCACTTCATTCCACCTTAAATATCCCAGGAAAGCGAAAAATGGATAAAAAAGTTGTGGTCCTTATGTACAATGGAATATCACTCAGCCATGAAATCAATGTCATAAGGCTAGTAGCAGCATGATGAGTGGATTTAGGTAAGACGATTCTAAGTGAAATAAGTCACACAGAAAAGGACACTTCTCATAAGGTGTCACTTATAGAGGGAATGTAAAAACCGTTACACTTGAACTGAATTACAAAACAGAACAGAGTCACACATGCAGAAAACACACTATGGCTGCTTAACGGGAAAGGTGAGGTGGGGTGATACATAAAACAAGAGTTTCAAATTAGCTCAGATACCGTTCCATAAACCCAATATGTAATAGACAAGACCTACTCCTTGCTCAGAGAACTGGACTCAACACGCCCGATTCACCGCACAAGAATATATCTGACTAGTAATAATCTTAAAACCTATGTATTGATATCTCTCTGTTAGTGTGTCAAGTGGGTGTAAAGCGACATAAACACAGCCGTGAAAAGCTGCTAAACCCCATTATAAAAATAAATTACTTTTAAAAACCCATGAAACAAAGACAGGGAAAGAGAGAGAAATTCTTACACAATTCGTTCAGGGGCAGTGATGCAACCTGGATTGACCATATCTAGACCCACAGCTGGATGAGACGTAAGGGTGGACACTCTTGGGGCTGAGAGGTTTGGTGAGGTTGGGTGAGCAAACGCAGACCCTTTAAAGTAATACTGCGTGCTACCCGTCGCATGGGTCCCAAATCTCCAGGTTCAAGGGCATCTTCCTACATCGAAAACATGCATGAGAAACCCAGAAGATGGTACACCGTGTGATGGGGAAAGGTTTCTAAAATGCACCCCATTTCTCATCTCCTTGTGCTCGGGTTCGCCATTCCAGCCACTTTACTAGCAATCTCCCTGCTTGGAGCATCAGCACCTTTAACCTCCTGTTCCGTACAGGTTGCAATTTTTCCTGAGGATGAACGGGAAGACGGGGAACCAATGAGAGACTAGCTCTTGGTGTTGGGACAGGCACAGGTCACTCTATTTTCCCATCAGGAAGAAGAATTAACCACAGGCTCAGCCTGCCCCCCGGAACCAGAACAGGGCCTGAAGCCATCCTGCGCTTTTGCGGCCAGCTCCCAAAAAAGCGACTTGTAAAATGGAGCTTCAGGGCACTGCAATTCACAAACCTGCAGAGTTATAAATGATAACTCTCGTCCACAAATATATTGAGGGAAGGCAAAGAAGAGGATTTGAAATCAAGGCAGAATTGCAGGAAACAGATTTCAGGAGGTAGATTCGAATCGCCTTTAAAGCACATGAAAAGCGGCAAAACGTTGACAATGATGCCCTTGGCCAAAAAGGGCGTATGCGTTTTTTCCTGAATATATTCAGAAAAAAACGCATACGCCCTTTTTGGCCAACCAAGCAACCTGGAAAGGCAAATCAGCGCTACAAAGAAGTCTCGCTTCCCATCGGTCAAAAGGGCCATGCTGAAAAAAGTGTCAAAACCAGAAATGCAGGACAGGCCATGGAGAAATGGGAGCCTTGCTACACTGATGGGCGGGATGTAAATTGCCAACAGCCACTCTGGAGAAGTGTACGGTGTGTCCTGAAACATCTAAAAAACACAGCTTAGAGAGCATAGGGCACTTCCACGCATGGGGGGATAAAGAGGGAAAATTGAAAATCAGCAAGACACAAGCACCCCAAAGTTTAGGGCTGCTCTGTTGACAAGGACCTCCACTTCATTCCACCTTAAATATCCCAGGAAAGCGAAAAATGGATAAAAAAGTTGTGGTCCTTATGTACAATGGAATATCACTCAGCCATGAAATCAATGTCATAAGGCTAGTAGCAGCATGATGAGTGGATTTAGGTAAGACGATTCTAAGTGAAATAAGTCACACAGAAAAGGACACTTCTCATAAGGTGTCACTTATAGAGGGAATGTAAAAACCGTTACACTTGAACTGAATTACAAAACAGAACAGAGTCACACATGCAGAAAACACACTATGGCTGCTTAACGGGAAAGGTGAGGTGGGGTGATACATAAAACAAGAGTTTCAAATTAGCTCAGATACCGTTCCATAAACCCAATATGTAATAGACAAGACCTACTCCTTGCTCAGAGAACTGGACTCAACACGCCCGATTCACCGCACAAGAATATATCTGACTAGTAATAATCTTAAAACCTATGTATTGATATCTCTCTGTTAGTGTGTCAAGTGGGTGTAAAGCGACATAAACACAGCCGTGAAAAGCTGCTAAACCCCATTATAAAAATAAATTACTTTTAAAAACCTATGAAACAAAGACAGGGAAAGAGAGAGAAATTCTTACACAATTCGTTCAGGGGCAGTGATGCAACCTGGATTGACCATATCTAGACCCACAGCTGGATGAGACATAAGGGTGGACACTCTTGGGGCTGAGAGGTTTGGTGAGGTTGGGTGAGCAAACGCAGACCCTTTAAAGTAATACTGTGTGCTACCCGTCGCATGGGTCCCAAATCTCCAGGTTCAAGGGCATCTTCCTACATCGAAAACATGCATGAGAAACCCAGAAGATGGTACACCGTGTGATGGGGAAAGGTTTCTAAAATGCACCCCATTTCTCATCTCCTTGTGCTCGGGTTCGCCATTCCAGCCACTTTACTAGCAATCTCCCTGCTTGGAGCATCAACACCTTTAACCTCCTGTTCCGTACAGGTTGCAATTTGTCCTGAGGATGAACGGGAAGACGGGGAACCAATGAGAGACTAGCTCTTGGTGTTGGGACAGGCACAGGTCACTCTATTTTCCCATCAGGAAGAAGAATTAACCACAGGCTCAGCCTGCCCCCCGGAACCAGAACAGGGCCTGAAGCCATCCTGCGCTTTTGCGGCCAGCTCCCAAAAAAGCGACTTTTAAAATGGAGCTTCAGGGCACTGCAATTCACAAACCTGCAGAGTTATAAATGATAACTCTCGTCCACAAATATATTGAGGGAAGGCAAAGAAGAGGATTTGAAATCAAGGCAGAATTGCAGGAAACAGATTTCAGGAGGTAGATTCGAATCGCCTTTAAAGCACATGAAAAGCGGCAAAACGTTGACAATGATGCCCTTGGCCAAAAAGGGCGTATGCGTTTTTTCCTGAATATATTCAGAAAAAAACGCATACGCCCTTTTTGGCCAACCAAGCAACCTGGAAAGGCAAATCAGCGCTACAAAGAAGTCTCGCTTCCCATCGGTCAAAAGGGCCATGCTGAAAAAAGTGTCAAAACCAGAAATGCAGGACAGGCCATGGAGAAATGGGAGCCTTGCTACACTGATGGGCGGGATGTAAATTGCCAACAGCCACTCTGGAGAAGTGTACGGTGTGTCCTGAAACATCTAAAAAACACAGCTTAGAGAGCATAGGGCACTTCCACGCATGGGGGGATAAAGAGGGAAAATTGAAAATCAGCAAGACACAAGCACCCCAAAGTTTAGGGCTGCTCTGTTGACAAGGACCTCCACTTCATTCCACCTTAAATATCCCAGGAAAGCGAAAAATGGATAAAAAAGTTGTGGTCCTTATGTACAATGGAATATCACTCAGCCATGAAATCAATGTCATAAGGCTAGTAGCAGCATGATGAGTGGATTTAGGTAAGACGATTCTAAGTGAAATAAGTCACACAGAAAAGGACACTTCTCATAAGGTGTCACTTATAGAGGGAATGTAAAAACCGTTACACTTGAACTGAATTACAAAACAGAACAGAGTCACACATGCAGAAAACACACTATGGCTGCTTAACGGGAAAGGTGAGGTGGGGTGATACATAAAACAAGAGTTTCAAATTAGCTCAGATACCGTTCCATAAACCCAATATGTAATAGACAAGACCTACTCCTTGCTCAGAGAACTGGACTCAACACGCCCGATTCACCGCACAAGAATATATCTGACTAGTAATAATCTTAAAACCTATGTATTGATATCTCTCTGTTAGTGTGTCAAGTGGGTGTAAAGCGACATAAACACAGCCGTGAAAAGCTGCTAAACCCCATTATAAAAATAAATTACTTTTAAAAACCCATGAAACAAAGACAGGGAAAGAGAGAGAAATTCTTACACAATTCGTTCAGGGGCAGTGATGCAACCTGGATTGACCATATCTAGACCCACAGCTGGATGAGACGTAAGGGTGGACACTCTTGGGGCTGAGAGGTTTGGTGAGGTTGGGTGAGCAAACGCAGACCCTTTAAAGTAATACTGCGTGCTACCCGTCGCATGGGTCCCAAATCTCCAGGTTCAAGGGCATCTTCCTACATCGAAAACATGCATGAGAAACCCAGAAGATGGTACACCGTGTGATGGGGAAAGGTTTCTAAAATGCACCCCATTTCTCATCTCCTTGTGCTCGGGTTCGCCATTCCAGCCACTTTACTAGCAATCTCCCTGCTTGGAGCATCAGCACCTTTAACCTCCTGTTCCGTACAGGTTGCAATTTTTCCTGAGGATGAACGGGAAGACGGGGAACCAATGAGAGACTAGCTCTTGGTGTTGGGACAGGCACAGGTCACTCTATTTTCCCATCAGGAAGAAGAATTAACCACAGGCTCAGCCTGCCCCCCGGAACCAGAACAGGGCCTGAAGCCATCCTGCGCTTTTGCGGCCAGCTCCCAAAAAAGCGACTTGTAAAATGGAGCTTCAGGGCACTGCAATTCACAAACCTGCAGAGTTATAAATGATAACTCTCGTCCACAAATATATTGAGGGAAGGCAAAGAAGAGGATTTGAAATCAAGGCAGAATTGCAGGAAACAGATTTCAGGAGGTAGATTCGAATCGCCTTTAAAGCACATGAAAAGCGGCAAAACGTTGACAATGATGCCCTTGGCCAAAAAGGGCGTATGCGTTTTTTCCTGAATATATTCAGGAAAAAACGCATACGCCCTTTTTGGCCAACCAAGCAACCTGGAAAGGCAAATCAGCGCTACAAAGAAGTCTCGCTTCCCATCGGTCAAAAGGGCCATGCTGAAAAAAGTGTCAAAACCAGAAATGCAGGACAGGCCATGGAGAAATGGGAGCCTTGCTACACTGATGGGCGGGATGTAAATTGCCAACAGCCACTCTGGAGAAGTGTACGGTGTGTCCTGAAACATCTAAAAAACACAGCTTAGAGAGCATAGGGCACTTCCACGCATGGGGGGATAAAGAGGGAAAATTGAAAATCAGCAAGACACAAGCACCCCAAAGTTTAGGGCTGCTCTGTTGACAAGGACCTCCACTTCATTCCACCTTAAATATCCCAGGAAAGCGAAAAATGGATAAAAAAGTTGTGGTCCTTATGTACAATGGAATATCACTCAGCCATGAAATCAATGTCATAAGGCTAGTAGCAGCATGATGAGTGGATTTAGGTAAGACGATTCTAAGTGAAATAAGTCACACAGAAAAGGACACTTCTCATAAGGTGTCACTTATAGAGGGAATGTAAAAACCGTTACACTTGAACTGAATTACAAAACAGAACAGAGTCACACATGCAGAAAACACACTATGGCTGCTTAACGGGAAAGGTGAGGTGGGGTGATACATAAAACAAGAGTTTCAAATTAGCTCAGATACCGTTCCATAAACCCAATATGTAATAGACAAGACCTACTCCTTGCTCAGAGAACTGGACTCAACACGCCCGATTCACCGCACAAGAATATATCTGACTAGTAATAATCTTAAAACCTATGTATTGATATCTCTCTGTTAGTGTGTCAAGTGGGTGTAAAGCGACATAAACACAGCCGTGAAAAGCTGCTAAACCCCATTATAAAAATAAATTACTTTTAAAAACCTATGAAACAAAGACAGGGAAAGAGAGAGAAATTCTTACACAATTCGTTCAGGGGCAGTGATGCAACCTGGATTGACCATATCTAGACCCACAGCTGGATGAGACATAAGGGTGGACACTCTTGGGGCTGAGAGGTTTGGTGAGGTTGGGTGAGCAAACGCAGACCCTTTAAAGTAATACTGCGTGCTACCCGTCGCATGGGTCCCAAATCTCCAGGTTCAAGGGCATCTTCCTACATCGAAAACATGCATGAGAAACCCAGAAGATGGTACACCGTGTGATGGGGAAAGGTTTCTAAAATGCACCCCATTTCTCATCTCCTTGTGCTCGGGTTCGCCATTCCAGCCACTTTACTAGCAATCTCCCTGCTTGGAGCATCAACACCTTTAACCTCCTGTTCCGTACAGGTTGCAATTTGTCCTGAGGATGAACGGGAAGACGGGGAACCAATGAGAGACTAGCTCTTGGTGTTGGGACAGGCACAGGTCACTCTATTTTCCCATCAGGAAGAAGAATTAACCACAGGCTCAGCCTGCCCCCCGGAACCAGAACAGGGCCTGAAGCCATCCTGCGCTTTTGCGGCCAGCTCCCAAAAAAGCGACTTGTAAAATGGAGCTTCAGGGCACTGCAATTCACAAACCTGCAGAGTTATAAATGATAACTCTCGTCCACAAATATATTGAGGGAAGGCAAAGAAGAGGATTTGAAATCAAGGCAGAATTGCAGGAAACAGATTTCAGGAGGTAGATTCGAATCGCCTTTAAAGCACATGAAAAGCGGCAAAACGTTGACAATGATGCCCTTGGCCAAAAAGGGCGTATGCGTTTTTTCCTGAATATATTCAGGAAAAAACGCATACGCCCTTTTTGGCCAACCAAGCAACCTGGAAAGGCAAATCAGCGCTACAAAGAAGTCTCGCTTCCCATCGGTCAAAAGGGCCATGCTGAAAAAAGTGTCAAAACCAGAAATGCAGGACAGGCCATGGAGAAATGGGAGCCTTGCTACACTGATGGGCGGGATGTAAATTGCCAACAGCCACTCTGGAGAAGTGTACGGTGTGTCCTGAAACATCTAAAAAACACAGCTTAGAGAGCATAGGGCACTTCCACGCATGGGGGGATAAAGAGGGAAAATTGAAAATCAGCAAGACACAAGCACCCCAAAGTTTAGGGCTGCTCTGTTGACAAGGACCTCTACTTCATTCCACCTTAAATATCCCAGGAAAGCGAAAAATGGATAAAGAAGTTGTGGTCCTTATGTACAATGGAATATCACTCAGCCATGAAATCAATGTCATAAGGCTAGTAGCAGCATGATGAGTGGATTTAGGTAAGACGATTCTAAGTGAAATAAGTCACACAGAAAAGGATACTTCTCATAAGGTGTCACTTATAGAGGGAATGTAAAAACCGTTACACTTGAACTGAATTACAAAACAGAACAGAGTCACACATGCAGAAAACACACTATGGCTGCTTAACGGGAAAGGTGAGGTGGGGTGATACATAAAACAAGAGTTTCAAATTAGCTCAGATACCGTTCCATAAACCCAATATGTAATAGACAAGACCTACTCCTTGCTCAGAGAACTGGACTCAACACGCCCGATTCACCGCACAAGAATATATCTGACTAGTAATAATCTTAAAACCTATGTATTGATATCTCTCTGTTAGTGTGTCAAGTGGGTGTAAAGCGACATAAACACAGCCGTGAAAAGCTGCTAAACCCCATTATAAAAATAAATTACTTTTAAAAACCCATGAAACAAAGACAGGGAAAGAGAGAGAAATTCTTACACAATTCGTTCAGGGGCAGTGATGCAACCTGGATTGACCATATCTAGACCCACAGCTGGATGAGACGTAAGGGTGGACACTCTTGGGGCTGAGAGGTTTGGTGAGGTTGGGTGAGCAAACGCAGACCCTTTAAAGTAATACTGCGTGCTACCCGTCGCATGGGTCCCAAATCTCCAGGTTCAAGGGCATCTTCCTACATCGAAAACATGCATGAGAAACCCAGAAGATGGTACACCGTGTGATGGGGAAAGGTTTCTAAAACGCACCTCATTTCTCATCTCCTTGTGCTCGGGTTCGCCATTCCAGCCACTTTACTAGCAATCTCCCTACTTGGAGCATCAGCACCTTTAACCTCCTGTTCCGTACAGGTTGCAATTTGTCCTGAGGATGAACGGGAAGACGGGGAACCAATGAGAGACTAGCTCTTGGTGTTGGGACAGGCACAGGTCACTCTATTTTCCCATCAGGAAGAAGAATTAACCACAGGCTCAGCCTGCCCCCCGGAACCAGAACAGGGCCTGAAGCCATCCTGCGCTTTTGTGGCCAGCTCCCAAAAAAGCGACTTGTAAAATGGAGCTTCAGGGCACTGCAATTCACAAACCTGCAGAGTTATAAATGATAACTCTCGTCCACAAATATATTGAGGGAAGGCAAAGAAGAGGATTTGAAATCAAGGCAGAATTGCAGGAAACAGATTTCAGGAGGTAGATTCGAATCGCCTTTAAAGCACATGAAAAGCGGCAAAACGTTGACAATGATGCCCTTGGCCAAAAAGGGCGTATGCGTTTTTTCCTGAATATATTCAGGAAAAAACGCATACGCCCTTTTTGGCCAACCAAGCAACCTGGAAAGGCAAATCAGCGCTACAAAGAAGTCTCGCTTCCCATCGGTCAAAAGGGCCATGCTGAAAAAAGTGTCAAAACCAGAAATGCAGGACAGGCCATGGAGAAATGGGAGCCTTGCTACACTGATGGGCGGGATGTAAATTGCCAACAGCCACTCTGGAGAAGTGTACGGTGTGTCCTGAAACATCTAAAAAACACAGCTTAGAGAGCATAGGGCACTTCCACGCATGGGGGGATAAAGTGGGAAAATTGAAAATCAGCAAGACACAAGCACCCCAAAGTTTAGGGCTGCTCTGTTGACAAGGACCTCCACTTCATTACACCTTAAATATCCCAGGAAAGCGAAAAATGGATCAAAAAGTTGTGGTCCTTATGTACAATGGAATATCACTCAGCCATGAAATCAATGTCATAAGGCTAGTAGCAGCATGATGAGTGGATTTAGGTAAGACGATTCTAAGTGAAATAAGTCACCCAGAAAAGGACACTTCTCATAAGGTGTCACTTATAGAGGGAATGTAAAAACCGTTACACTTGAACTGAATTACAAAACAGAACAGAGTCACACATGCAGAAAACACACTATGGCTGCTTAACGGGAAAGGTGAGGTGGGGTGATACATAAAACAAGAGTTTCAAATTAGCTCAGATACCGTTCCATAAACCCAATATGTAATAGACAAGACCTACTCCTTGCTCAGAGAACTGGACTCAACACGCCCGATTCACCGCACAAGAATATATCTGACTAGTAATAATCTTAAAACCTATGTATTGATATCTCTCTGTTAGTGTGTCAAGTGGGTGTAAAGCGACATAAACACAGCCGTGAAAAGCTGCTAAACCCCATTATAAAAATAAATTACTTTTAAAAACCCATGAAACAAAGACAGGGAAAGAGAGAGAAATTCTTACACAATTCGTTCAGGGGCAGTGATGCAACCTGGATTGACCATATCTAGACCCACAGCTGGATGAGACATAAGGGTGGACACTCTTGGGGCTGAGAGGTTTGGTGAGGTTGGGTGAGCAAACGCAGACCCTTTAAAGTAATACTGCGTGCTACCCGTCGCATGGGTCCCAAATCTCCAGGTTCAAGGGCATCTTCCAACATCGAAAACATGCATGAGAAACCCAGAAGATGGTACACCGTGTGATGGGGAAAGGTTTCTAAAATGCACCCCATTTCTCATCTCCTTGTGCTCGGGTTCGCCATTCCAGCCACTTTACTAGCAATCTCCCTGCTTGGAGCATCAGCACCTTTAACCTCCTGTTCCGTACAGGTTGCAATTTGTCCTGAGGATGAACGGGAAGACGGGGAACCAATGAGAGACTAGCTCTTGGTGTTGGGACAGGCACAGGTCACTCTATTTTCCCATCAGGAAGAAGAATTAACCACAGGCTCAGCCTGCCCCCCGGAACCAGAACAGGGCCTGAAGCCATCCTGTGCTTTTGCGGCCAGCTCCCAAAAAAGCGACTTGTAAAATGGAGCTTCAGGGCACTGCAATTCACAAACCTGCAGAGTTATAAATGATAACTCTCGTCCACAAATATATTGAGGGAAGGCAAAGAAGAGGATTTGAAATCAAGGCAGAATTGCAGGAAACAGATTTCAGGAGGTAGATTCGAATCGTCTTTAAAGCACATGAAAAGCGGCAAAACGTTGACAATGATGCCCTTGGCCAAAAAGGGCGTATGCGTTTTTTCCTGAATATATTCAGGAAAAAACGCATACGCCCTTTTTGGCCAACCAAGCAACCTGGAAAGGCAAATCAGCGCTAAAAAGAAGTCTCGCTTCCCATCGGTCAAAAGGGCCATGCTGAAAAAAGTGTCAAAACCAGAAATGCAGGACAGGCCATGGAGAAATGGGAGCCTTGCTACACTGATGGGCGGGATGTAAATTGCCAACAGCCACTCTGGAGAAGTGTACGGTGGGTCCTGAAACATCTAAAAAACACAGCTTAGAGAGCATAGGGCACTTCCACGCATGGGGGGATAAAGTGGGAAAATTGGAAATCAGCAAGACACAAGCACCCCAAAGTTTAGGGCTGCTCTGTTGACAAGGACCTCCACTTCATTCCACCTTAAATATCCCAGGAAAGCGAAAAATGGATCAAAAATTTTGGTCCTTATGTACAATGGAATATCAGTCAGCCATGAAATCAATGTCATAAGGCTAGTAGCAGCATGATGAGTGGATTTAGGTAAGACGATTCTAAGTGAAATAAGTCACACAGAAAAGGACACTTCTCATAAGGTGTCACTTATAGAGGGAATGTAAAAACCGTTACACTTGAACTGAATTACAAAACAGAACAGAGTCACACATGCAGAAAACACACTATGGCTGCTTAACGGGAAAGGTGAGGTGGGGTGATACATAAAACAAGAGTTTCAAATTAGCTCAGATACCGTTCCATAAACCCAATATGTAATAGACAAGACCTACTCCTTGCTCAGAGAACTGGACTCAACACGCCCGATTCACCGCACAAGAATATATCTGACTAGTAATAATCTTAAAACCTATGTATTGATATCTCTCTGTTAGTGTGTCAAGTGGGTGTAAAGCGACATAAACACAGCCGTGAAAAGCTGCTAAACCCCATTATAAAAATAAATTACTTTTAAAAAACCATGAAACAAAGACAGGGAAAGAGAGAGAAATTCTTACACAATTCGTTCAGGGGCAGTGATGCAACCTGGATTGACCATATCTAGACCCACAGCTGGATGAGACATAAGGGTGGACACTCTTGGGGCTGAGAGGTTTGGTGAGGTTGGGTGAGCAAACGCAGACCCTTTAAAGTAATACTGCGTGCTACCCGTCGCATGGGTCCCAAATCTCCATGTTCAAGGGCATCTTCCTACATCGAAAACATGCATGAGAAACCCAGAAGATGGTACACCGTGTGATGGGGAAAGGTTTCTAAAATGCACCTCATTTCTCATCTCCTTGTGCTCGGGTTCGCCATTCCAGCCACTTTACTAGCAATCTCCCTGCTTGGAGCATCAGCACCTTTAACCTCCTGTTCCGTACAGGTTGCAATTTGTCCTGAGGATGAACGGGAAGACGGGGAACCAATGAGAGACTAGCTCTTGGTGTTGGGACAGGCACAGGTCACTCTATTTTCCCATCAGGAAGAAGAATTAACCACAGGCTCAGCCTGCCCCCCGGAACCAGAACAGGGCCTGAAGCCATCCTGCGCTTTTGCGGCCAGCTCCCAAAAAAGCGACTTGTAAAATGGAGCTTCAGGGCACTGCAATTCACAAACCTGCAGAGTTATAAATGATAACTCTCGTCCACAAATATATTGAGGGAAGGCAAAGAAGAGGATTTGAAATCAAGGCAGAATTGCAGGAAACAGATTTCAGGAGGTAGATTCGAATCGCCTTTAAAGCACATGAAAAGCGGCAAAACGTTGACAATGATGCCCTTGGCCAAAAAGGGCGTATGCGTTTTTTCCTGAATATATTCAGGAAAAAACGCATACGCCCTTTTTGGCCAACCAAGCAACCTGGAAAGGCAAATCAGCGCTACAAAGAAGTCTCGCTTCCCATCGGTCAAAAGGGCCATGCTGAAAAAAGTGTCAAAACCAGAAATGCAGGACAGGCCATGGAGAAATGGGAGCCTTGCTACACTGATGGGCGGGATGTAAATTGCCAACAGCCACTCTGGAGAAGTGTACGGTGTGTCCTGAAACATCTAAAAAACACAGCTTAGAGAGCATAGGGCACTTCCACGCATGGGGGGATAAAGTGGGAAAATTGAAAATCAGCAAGACACAAGCACCCCAAAGTTTAGGGCTGCTCTGTTGACAAGGACCTCCACTTCATTGCACCTTAAATATCCCAGGAAAGCGAAAAATGGATCAAAAAGTTGTGGTCCTTATGTACAATGGAATATCACTCAGCCATGAAATCAATGTCATAAGGCTAGTAGCAGCATGATGAGTGGATTTAGGTAAGACGATTCTAAGTGAAATAAGTCACACAGAAAAGGACACTTCTCATAAGGTGTCACTTATAGAGGGAATGTAAAAACCGTTACACTTGAACTGAATTACAAAACAGAACAGAGTCACACATGCAGAAAACACACTATGGCTGCTTAACGGGAAAGGTGAGGTGGGGTGATACATAAAACAAGAGTTTCAAATTAGCTCAGATACCGTTCCATAAACCCAATATGTAATAGACAAGACCTACTCCTTGCTCAGAGAACTGGACTCAACACGCCCGATTCACCGCACAAGAATATATCTGACTAGTAATAATCTTAAAACCTATGTATTGATATCTCTCTGTTAGTGTGTCAAGTGGGTGTAAAGCGACATAAACACAGCCGTGAAAAGCTGCTAAACCCCATTATAAAAATAAATTACTTTTAAAAACCCATGAAACAAAGACAGGGAAAGAGAGAGAAATTCTTACACAATTCGTTCAGGGGCAGTGATGCAACCTGGATTGACCATATCTAGACCCACAGCTGGATGAGACATAAGGGTGGACACTCTTGGGGCTGAGAGGTTTGGTGAGGTTGGGTGAGCAAACGCAGACCCTTTAAAGTAATACTGCGTGCTACCCGTCGCATGGGTCCCAAATCTCCAGGTTCAAGGGCATCTTCCTACATCGAAAACATGCATGAGAAACCCAGAAGATGGTACACCGTGTGATGGGGAAAGGTTTCTAAAATGCACCTCATTTCTCATCTCCTTGTGCTCGGGTTCGCCATTCCAGCCACTTTACTAGCAATCTCCCTACTTGGAGCATCAGCACCTTTAACCTCCTGTTCCGTACAGGTTGCAATTTGTCCTGAGGATGAACGGGAAGACGGGGAACCAATGAGAGACTAGCTCTTGGTGTTGGGACAGGCACAGGTCACTCTATTTTCCCATCAGGAAGAAGAATTAACCACAGGCTCAGCCTGCCCCCCGGAACCAGAACAGGGCCTGAAGCCATCCTGCGCTTTTGCGGCCAGCTCCCAAAAAAGCGACTTGTAAAATGGAGCTTCAGGGCACTGCAATTCACAAACCTGCAGAGTTATAAATGATAACTCTCGTCCACAAATATATTGAGGGAAGGCAAAGAAGAGGATTTGAAATCAAGGCAGAATTGCAGGAAACAGATTTCAGGAGGTAGATTCGAATCGCCTTTAAAGCACATGAAAAGCGGCAAAACGTTGACAATGATGCCCTTGGCCAAAAAGGGCGTATGCGTTTTTTCCTGAATATATTCAGGAAAAAACGCATACGCCCTTTTTGGCCAACCAAGCAACCCGGAAAAGCAAATCAGCGCTACAAAGAAGTCTCGCTTCCCATCGGTCAAAAGGGCCATGCTGAAAAAAGTGTCAAAACCAGAAATGCAGGACAGGCCATGGAGAAATGGGAGCCTTGCTACACTGATGGGCGGGATGTAAATTGCCAACAGCCACTCTGGAGAAGTGTACGGTGGGTCCTGAAACATCTAAAAAACACAGCTTAGAGAGCATAGGGCACTTCCACGCATGGGGGGATAAAGTGGGAAAATTGAAAATCAGCAAGACACAAGCACCCCAAAGTTTAGGGCTGCTCTGTTGACAAGGACCTCCACTTCATTCCACCTTAAATATCCCAGGAAAGCGAAAAATGGATCAAAAATTTTGGTCCTTATGTACAATGGAATATCACTCAGCCATGAAATCAATGTCATAAGGCTAGTAGCAGCATGATGAGTGGATTTAGGTAAGACGATTCTAAGTGAAATAAGTCACACAGAAAAGGACACTTCTCATAAGGTGTCACTTATAGAGGGAATGTAAAAACCGTTACACTTGAACTGAATTACAAAACAGAACAGAGTCACACATGCAGAAAACACACTATGGCTGCTTAACGGGAAAGGGGAGGTGGGGTGATACATAAAACAAGAGTTTCAAATTAGCTCAGATACCGTTCCATAAACCCAATATGGAATAGACAAGACCTACTCCTTGCTCAGAGAACTGGACTCAACACGCCCGATTCACCGCACAAGAATATATCTGACTAGTAATAATCTTAAAACCTATGTATTGATATCTCTCTGTTAGTGTGTCAAGTGGGTGTAAAGCGACATAAACACAGCCGTGAAAAGCTGCTAAACCCCATTATAAAAATAAATTACTTTTAAAAACCCATGAAACAAAGACAGGGAAAGAGAGAGAAATTCTTACACAATTCGTTCAGGGGCAGTGATGCAACCTGGATTGACCATATCTAGACCCACAGCTGGATGAGACATAAGGGTGGACACTCTTGGGGCTGAGAGGTTTGGTGAGGTTGGGTGAGCAAACGCAGACCCTTTAAAGTAATACTGCGTGCGACCCGTCGCATGGGTCCCAAATCTCCAGGTTCAAGGGCATCTTCCTACATCGAAAACATGCATGAGAAACCCAGAAGATGGTACACCGTGTGATGGGGAAAGGTTTCTAAAATGCACCTCATTTCTCATCTCCTTGTGCTCGGGTTCGCCATTCCAGCCACTTTACTAGCAATCTCCCTACTTGGAGCATCAGCACCTTTAACCTCCTGTTCCGTACAGGTTGCAATTTGTCCTGAGGATGAACGGGAAGACGGGGAACCAATGAGAGACTAGCTCTTGGTGTTGGGACAGGCACAGGTCACTCTATTTTCCCATCAGGAAGAAGAATTAACCACAGGCTCAGCCTGCCCCCCGGAACCAGAACAGGGCCTGAAGCCATCCTGCGCTTTTGCGGCCAGCTCCCAGAAAAGCGACTTGTAAAATGGAGCTTCAGGGCACTGCAATTCACAAACCTGCAGAGTTATAAATGATAACTCTCGTCCACAAATATATTGAGGGAAGGCAAAGAAGAGGATTTGAAATCAAGGCAGAATTGCAGGAAACAGATTTCAGGAGGTAGATTCGAATCGCCTTTAAAGCACATGAAAAGCGGCAAAACGTTGACAATGATGCCCTTGGCCAAAAAGGGCGTATGCGTTTTTTCCTGAATATATTCAGGAAAAAACGCATACGCCCTTTTTGGCCAACCAAGCAACCTGGAAAGGCAAATCAGCGCTACAAAGAAGTCTCGCTTCCCATCGGTCAAAAGGGCCATGCTGAAAAAAGTGTCAAAACCAGAAATGCAGGACAGGCCATGGAGAAATGGGAGCCTTGCTACACTGATGGGCGGGATGTCAATTGCCAACAGCCACTCTGGAGAAGTGTACGGTGGGTCCTGAAACATCTAAAAAACACAGCTTAGAGAGCATAGGGCACTTCCACGCATGGGGGGATAAAGTGGGAAAATTGAAAATCAGCAAGACACAAGCACCCCAAAGTTTAGGGCTGCTCTGTTGACAAGGACCTCCACTTCATTCCACCTTAAATATCCCAGGAAAGCGAAAAATGGATCAAAAATTTTGGTCCTTATGTACAATGGAATATCACTCAGCCATGAAATCAATGTCATAAGGCTAGTAGCAGCATGATGAGTGGATTTAGGTAAGACGATTCTAAGTGAAATAAGTCACACAGAAAAGGACACTTCTCATAAGGTGTCACTTATAGAGGGAATGTAAAAACCGTTACACTTGAACTGAATTACAAAACAGAACAGAGTCACACATGCAGAAAACACACTATGGCTGCTTAACGGGAAAGGGGAGGTGGGGTGATACATAAAACAAGAGTTTCAAATTAGCTCAGATACCGTTCCATAAACCCAATATGGAATAGACAAGACCTACTCCTTGCTCAGAGAACTGGACTCAACACGCCCGATTCACCGCACAAGAATATATCTGACTAGTAATAATCTTAAAACCTATGTATTGATATCTCTCTGTTAGTGTGTCAAGTGGGTGTAAAGCGACATAAACACAGCCGTGAAAAGCTGCTAAACCCCATTATAAAAATAAATTACTTTTAAAAACCCATGAAACAAAGACAGGGAAAGAGAGAGAAATTCTTACACAATTCGTTCAGGGGCAGTGATGCAACCTGGATTGACCATATCTAGACCCACAGCTGGATGAGACATAAGGGTGGACACTCTTGGGGCTGAGAGGTTTGGTGAGGTTGGGTGAGCAAACGCATACCCTTTAAAGTAATACTGCGTGCGACCCGTCGCATGGGTCCCAAATCTCCAGGTTCAAGGGCATCTTCCTACATCGAAAACATGCATGAGAAACCCAGAAGATGGTACACCGTGTGATGGGGAAAGGTTTCTAAAATGCACCTCATTTCTCATCTCCTTGTGCTCGGGTTCGCCATTCCAGCCACTTTACTAGCAATCTCCCTACTTGGAGCATCAGCACCTTTAACCTCCTGTTCCGTACAGGTTGCAATTTGTCCTGAGGATGAACGGGAAGACGGGGAACCAATGAGAGACTAGCTCTTGGTGTTGGGACAGGCACAGGTCACTCTATTTTCCCATCAGGAAGAAGAATTAACCACAGGCTCAGCCTGCCCCCCGGAACCAGAACAGGGCCTGAAGCCATCCTGCGCTTTTGCGGCCAGCTCCCAGAAAAGCGACTTGTAAAATGGAGCTTCAGGGCACTGCAATTCACAAACCTGCAGAGTTATAAATGATAACTCTCGTCCACAAATATATTGAGGGAAGGCAAAGAAGAGGATTTGAAATCAAGGCAGAATTGCAGGAAACAGATTTCAGGAGGTAGATTCGAATCGCCTTTAAAGCACATGAAAAGCGGCAAAACGTTGACAATGATGCCCTTGGCCAAAAAGGGCGTATGCGTTTTTTCCTGAATATATTCAGGAAAAAACGCATACGCCCTTTTTGGCCAACCAAGCAACCTGGAAAGGCAAATCAGCGCTACAAAGAAGTCTCGCTTCCCATCGGTCAAAAGGGCCATGCTGAAAAAAGTGTCAAAACCAGAAATGCAGGACAGGCCATGGAGAAATGGGAGCCTTGCTACACTGATGGGCGGGATGTCAATTGCCAACAGCCACTCTGGAGAAGTGTACGGTGGGTCCTGAAACATCTAAAAAACACAGCTTAGAGAGCATAGGGCACTTCCACGCATGGGGGGATAAAGTGGGAAAATTGAAAATCAGCAAGACACAAGCACCCCAAAGTTTAGGGCTGCTCTGTTGACAAGGACCTCCACTTCATTCCACCTTAAATATCCCAGGAAAGCGAAAAATGGATCAAAAATTTTGGTCCTTATGTACAATGGAATATCACTCAGCCATGAAATCAATGTCATAAGGCTAGTAGCAGCATGATGAGTGGATTTAGGTAAGACGATTCTAAGTGAAATAAGTCACACAGAAAAGGACACTTCTCATAAGGTGTCACTTATAGAGGGAATGTAAAAACCGTTACACTTGAACTGAATTACAAAACAGAACAGAGTCACACATGCAGAAAACACACTATGGCTGCTTAACGGGAAAGGTGAGGTGGGGTGATACATAAAACAAGAGTTTCAAATTAGCTCAGATACCGTTCCATAAACCCAATATGTAATAGACAAGACCTACTCCTTGCTCAGAGAACTGGACTCAACACGCCCGATTCACCGCACAAGAATATATCTGACTAGTAATAATCTTAAAACCTATGTATTGATATCTCTCTGTTAGTGTGTCAAGTGGGTGTAAAGCGACATAAACACAGCCGTGAAAAGCTGCTAAACCCCATTATAAAAATAAATTACTTTTAAAAACCCATGAAACAAAGACAGGGAAAGAGAGAGAAATTCTTACACAATTCGTTCAGGGGCAGTGATGCAACCTGGATTGACCATATCTAGACCCACAGCTGGATGAGACATAAGGGTGGACACTCTTGGGGCTGAGAGGTTTGGTGAGGTTGGGTGAGCAAACGCAGACCCTTTAAAGTAATACTGCGTGCGACCCGTCGCATGGGTCCCAAATCTCCAGGTTCAAGGGCATCTTCCTACATCGAAAACATGCATGAGAAACCCAGAAGATGGTACACCGTGTGATGGGGAAAGGTTTCTAAAATGCACCTCATTTCTCATCTCCTTGTGCTCGGGTTCGCCATTCCAGCCACTTTACTAGCAATCTCCCTACTTGGAGCATCAGCACCTTTAACCTCCTGTTCCGTACAGGTTGCAATTTGTCCTGAGGATGAACGGGAAGACGGGGAACCAATGAGAGACTAGCTCTTGGTGTTGGGACAGGCACAGGTCACTCTATTTTCCCATCAGGAAGAAGAATTAACCACAGGCTCAGCCTGCCCCCCGGAACCAGAACAGGGCCTGAAGCCATCCTGCGCTTTTGCGGCCAGCTCCCAGAAAAGCGACTTGTAAAATGGAGCTTCAGGGCACTGCAATTCACAAACCTGCAGAGTTATAAATGATAACTCTCGTCCACAAATATATTGAGGGAAGGCAAAGAAGAGGATTTGAAATCAAGGCAGAATTGCAGGAAACAGATTTCAGGAGGTAGATTCGAATCGCCTTTAAAGCACATGAAAAGCGGCAAAACGTTGACAATGATGCCCTTGGCCAAAAAGGGCGTATGCGTTTTTTCCTGAATATATTCAGGAAAAAACGCATACGCCCTTTTTGGCCAACCAAGCAACCTGGAAAGGCAAATCAGCGCTACAAAGAAGTCTCGCTTCCCATCGGTCAAAAGGGCCATGCTGAAAAAAGTGTCAAAACCAGAAATGCAGGACAGGCCATGGAGAAATGGGAGCCTTGCTACACTGATGGGCGGGATGTAAATTGCCAACAGCCACTCTGGAGAAGTGTACGGTGGGTCCTGAAACATCTAAAAAACACAGCTTAGAGAGCATAGGGCACTTCCACGCATGGGGGGATAAAGTGGGAAAATTGGAAATCAGCAAGACACAAGCACCCCAAAGTTTAGGGCTGCTCTGTTGACAAGGACCTCCACTTCATTCCACCTTAAATATCCCAGGAAAGCGAAAAATGGATCAAAAATTTTGGTCCTTATGTACAATGGAATATCACTCAGCCATGAAATCAATGTCATAAGGCTAGTAGCAGCATGATGAGTGGATTTAGGTAAGACGATTCTAAGTGAAATAAGTCACACAGAAAAGGACACTTCTCATAAGGTGTCACTTATAGAGGGAATGTAAAAACCGTTACACTTGAACTGAATTACAAAACAGAACAGAGTCACACATGCAGAAAACACACTATGGCTGCTTAACGGGAAAGGTGAGGTGGGGTGATACATAAAACAAGAGTTTCAAATTAGCTCAGATACCGTTCCATAAACCCAATATGTAATAGACAAGACCTACTCCTTGCTCAGAGAACTGGACTCAACACGCCCGATTCACCGCACAAGAATATATCTGACTAGTAATAATCTTAAAACCTATGTATTGATATCTCTCTGTTAGTGTGTCAAGTGGGTGTAAAGCGACATAAACACAGCCGTGAAAAGCTGCTAAACCCCATTATAAAAATAAATTACTTTTAAAAAACCATGAAACAAAGACAGGGAAAGAGAGAGAAATTCTTACACAATTCGTTCAGGGGCAGTGATGCAACCTGGATTGACCATATCTAGACCCACAGCTGGATGAGACATAAGGGTGGACACTCTTGGGGCTGAGAGGTTTGGTGAGGTTGGGTGAGCAAACGCAGACCCTTTAAAGTAATACTGCGTGCTACCCGTCGCATGGGTCCCAAATCTCCATGTTCAAGGGCATCTTCCTACATCGAAAACATGCATGAGAAACCCAGAAGATGGTACACCGTGTGATGGGGAAAGGTTTCTAAAATGCACCTCATTTCTCATCTCCTTGTGCTCGGGTTCGCCATTCCAGCCACTTTACTAGCAATCTCCCTGCTTGGAGCATCAGCACCTTTAACCTCCTGTTCCGTACAGGTTGCAATTTGTCCTGAGGATGAACGGGAAGACGGGGAACCAATGAGAGACTAGCTCTTGGTGTTGGGACAGGCACAGGTCACTCTATTTTCCCATCAGGAAGAAGAATTAACCACAGGCTCAGCCTGCCCCCCGGAACCAGAACAGGGCCTGAAGCCATCCTGCGCTTTTGCGGCCAGCTCCCAAAAAAGCGACTTGTAAAATGGAGCTTCAGGGCACTGCAATTCACAAACCTGCAGAGTTATAAATGATAACTCTCGTCCACAAATATATTGAGGGAAGGCAAAGAAGAGGATTTGAAATCAAGGCAGAATTGCAGGAAACAGATTTCAGGAGGTAGATTCGAATCGCCTTTAAAGCACATGAAAAGCGGCAAAACGTTGACAATGATGCCCTTGGCCAAAAAGGGCGTATGCGTTTTTTCCTGAATATATTCAGGAAAAAACGCATACGCCCTTTTTGGCCAACCAAGCAACCTGGAAAGGCAAATCAGCGCTACAAAGAAGTCTCGCTTCCCATCGGTCAAAAGGGCCATGCTGAAAAAAGTGTCAAAACCAGAAATGCAGGACAGGCCATGGAGAAATGGGAGCCTTGCTACACTGATGGGCGGGATGTAAATTGCCAACAGCCACTCTGGAGAAGTGTACGGTGGGTCCTGAAACATCTAAAAAACACAGCTTAGAGAGCATAGGGCACTTCCACGCATGGGGGGATAAAGTGGGAAAATTGGAAATCAGCAAGACACAAGCACCCCAAAGTTTAGGGCTGCTCTGTTGACAAGGACCTCCACTTCATTCCACCTTAAATATCCCAGGAAAGCGAAAAATGGATCAAAAATTTTGGTCCTTATGTACAATGGAATATCACTCAGCCATGAAATCAATGTCATAAGGCTAGTAGCAGCATGATGAGTGGATTTAGGTAAGACGATTCTAAGTGAAATAAGTCACACAGAAAAGGACACTTCTCATAAGGTGTCACTTATAGAGGGAATGTAAAAACCGTTACACTTGAACTGAATTACAAAACAGAACAGAGTCACACATGCAGAAAACACACTATGGCTGCTTAACGGGAAAGGTGAGGTGGGGTGATACATAAAACAAGAGTTTCAAATTAGCTCAGATACCGTTCCATAAACCCAATATGTAATAGACAAGACCTACTCCTTGCTCAGAGAACTGGACTCAACACGCCCGATTCACCGCACAAGAATATATCTGACTAGTAATAATCTTAAAACCTATGTATTGATATCTCTCTGTTAGTGTGTCAAGTGGGTGTAAAGCGACATAAACACAGCCGTGAAAAGCTGCTAAACCCCATTATAAAAATAAATTACTTTTAAAAAACCATGAAACAAAGACAGGGAAAGAGAGAGAAATTCTTACACAATTCGTTCAGGGGCAGTGATGCAACCTGGATTGACCATATCTAGACCCACAGCTGGATGAGACATAAGGGTGGACACTCTTGGGGCTGAGAGGTTTGGTGAGGTTGGGTGAGCAAACGCAGACCCTTTAAAGTAATACTGCGTGCTACCCGTCGCATGGGTCCCAAATCTCCATGTTCAAGGGCATCTTCCTACATCGAAAACATGCATGAGAAACCCAGAAGATGGTACACCGTGTGATGGGGAAAGGTTTCTAAAATGCACCTCATTTCTCATCTCCTTGTGCTCGGGTTCGCCATTCCAGCCACTTTACTAGCAATCTCCCTGCTTGGAGCATCAGCACCTTTAACCTCCTGTTCCGTACAGGTTGCAATTTGTCCTGAGGATGAACGGGAAGACGGGGAACCAATGAGAGACTAGCTCTTGGTGTTGGGACAGGCACAGGTCACTCTATTTTCCCATCAGGAAGAAGAATTAACCACAGGCTCAGCCTGCCCCCCGGAACCAGAACAGGGCCTGAAGCCATCCTGCGCTTTTGCGGCCAGCTCCCAAAAAAGCGACTTGTAAAATGGAGCTTCAGGGCACTGCAATTCACAAACCTGCAGAGTTATAAATGATAACTCTCGTCCACAAATATATTGAGGGAAGGCAAAGAAGAGGATTTGAAATCAAGGCAGAATTGCAGGAAACAGATTTCAGGAGGTAGATTCGAATCGCCTTTAAAGCACATGAAAAGCGGCAAAACGTTGACAATGATGCCCTTGGCCAAAAAGGGCGTATGCGTTTTTTCCTGAATATATTCAGGAAAAAACGCATACGCCCTTTTTGGCCAACCAAGCAACCTGGAAAGGCAAATCAGCGCTACAAAGAAGTCTCGCTTCCCATCGGTCAAAAGGGCCATGCTGAAAAAAGTGTCAAAACCAGAAATGCAGGACAGGCCATGGAGAAATGGGAGCCTTGCTACACTGATGGGCGGGATGTAAATTGCCAACAGCCACTCTGGAGAAGTGTACGGTGTGTCCTGAAACATCTAAAAAACACAGCTTAGAGAGCATAGGGCACTTCCACGCATGGGGGGATAAAGTGGGAAAATTGAAAATCAGCAAGACACAAGCACCCCAAAGTTTAGGGCTGCTCTGTTGACAAGGACCTCCACTTCATTGCACCTTAAATATCCCAGGAAAGCGAAAAATGGATCAAAAAGTTGTGGTCCTTATGTACAATGGAATATCACTCAGCCATGAAATCAATGTCATAAGGCTAGTAGCAGCATGATGAGTGGATTTAGGTAAGACGATTCTAAGTGAAATAAGTCACACAGAAAAGGACACTTCTCATAAGGTGTCACTTATAGAGGGAATGTAAAAACCGTTACACTTGAACTGAATTACAAAACAGAACAGAGTCACACATGCAGAAAACACACTATGGCTGCTTAACGGGAAAGGTGAGGTGGGGTGATACATAAAACAAGAGTTTCAAATTAGCTCAGATACCGTTCCATAAACCCAATATGTAATAGACAAGACCTACTCCTTGCTCAGAGAACTGGACTCAACACGCCCGATTCACCGCACAAGAATATATCTGACTAGTAATAATCTTAAAACCTATGTATTGATATCTCTCTGTTAGTGTGTCAAGTGGGTGTAAAGCGACATAAACACAGCCGTGAAAAGCTGCTAAACCCCATTATAAAAATAAATTACTTTTAAAAACCCATGAAACAAAGACAGGGAAAGAGAGAGAAATTCTTACACAATTCCTTCAGGGGCAGTGATGCAACCTGGATTGACCATATCTAGACCCACAGCTGGATGAGACATAAGGGTGGACACTCTTGGGGCTGAGAGGTTTGGTGAGGTTGGGTGAGCAAACGCAGACCCTTTAAAGTAATACTGCGTGCTACCCGTCGCATGGGTCCCAAATCTCCAGGTTCAAGGGCATCTTCCTACATCGAAAACATGCATGAGAAACCCAGAAGATGGTACACCGTGTGATGGGGAAAGGTTTCTAAAATGCACCTCATTTCTCATCTCCTTGTGCTCGGGTTCGCCATTCCAGCCACTTTACTAGCAATCTCCCTACTTGGAGCATCAGCACCTTTAACCTCCTGTTCCGTACAGGTTGCAATTTGTCCTGAGGATGAACGGGAAGACGGGGAACCAATGAGAGACTAGCTCTTGGTGTTGGGACAGGCACAGGCCACTCTATTTTCCCATCAGGAAGAAGAATTAACCACAGGCTCAGCCTGCCCCCCGGAACCAGAACAGGGCCTGAAGCCATCCTGCGCTTTTGCGGCCAGCTCCCAAAAAAGCGACTTGTAAAATGGAGCTTCAGGGCACTGCAATTCACAAACCTGCAGAGTTATAAATGATAACTCTCGTCCACAAATATATTGAGGGAAGGCAAAGAAGAGGATTTGAAATCAAGGCAGAATTGCAGGAAACAGATTTCAGGAGGTAGATTCGAATCGCCTTTAAAGCACATGAAAAGCGGCAAAACGTTGACAATGATGCCCTTGGCCAAAAAGGGCGTATGCGTTTTTTCCTGAATATATTCAGGAAAAAACGCATACGCCCTTTTTGGCCAACCAAGCAACCTGGAAAGGCAAATCAGCGCTACAAAGAAGTCTCGCTTCCCATCGGTCAAAAGGGCCATGCTGAAAAAAGTGTCAAAACCAGAAATGCAGGACAGGCCATGGAGAAATGGGAGCCTTGCTACACTGATGGGCGGGATGTAAATTGCCAACAGCCACTCTGGAGAAGTGTACGGTGGGTCCTGAAACATCTAAAAAACACAGCTTAGAGAGCATAGGGCACTTCCACGCATGGGGGGATAAAGTGGGAAAATTGAAAATCAGCAAGACACAAGCACCCCAAAGTTTAGGGCTGCTCTGTTGACAAGGACCTCCACTTCATTCCACCTTAAATATCCCAGGAAAGCGAAAAATGGATCAAAAATTTTGGTCCTTATGTACAATGGAATATCACTCAGCCATGAAATCAATGTCATAAGGCTAGTAGCAGCATGATGAGTGGATTTAGGTAAGACGATTCTAAGTGAAATAAGTCACACAGAAAAGGACACTTCTCATAAGGTGTCACTTATAGAGGGAATGTAAAAACCGTTACACTTGAACTGAATTACAAAACAGAACAGAGTCACACATGCAGAAAACACACTATGGCTGCTTAACGGGAAAGGGGAGGTGGGGTGATACATAAAACAAGAGTTTCAAATTAGCTCAGATACCGTTCCATAAACCCAATATGGAATAGACAAGACCTACTCCTTGCTCAGAGAACTGGACTCAACACGCCCGATTCACCGCACAAGAATATATCTGACTAGTAATAATCTTAAAACCTATGTATTGATATCTCTCTGTTAGTGTGTCAAGTGGGTGTAAAGCGACATAAACACAGCCGTGAAAAGCTGCTAAACCCCATTATAAAAATAAATTACTTTTAAAAACCCATGAAACAAAGACAGGGAAAGAGAGAGAAATTCTTACACAATTCGTTCAGGGGCAGTGATGCAACCTGGATTGACCATATCTAGACCCACAGCTGGATGAGACATAAGGGTGGACACTCTTGGGGCTGAGAGGTTTGGTGAGGTTGGGTGAGCAAACGCAGACCCTTTAAAGTAATACTGCGTGCGACCCGTCGCATGGGTCCCAAATCTCCAGGTTCAAGGGCATCTTCCTACATCGAAAACATGCATGAGAAACCCAGAAGATGGTACACCGTGTGATGGGGAAAGGTTTCTAAAATGCACCTCATTTCTCATCTCCTTGTGCTCGGGTTCGCCATTCCAGCCACTTTACTAGCAATCTCCCTACTTGGAGCATCAGCACCTTTAACCTCCTGTTCCGTACAGGTTGCAATTTGTCCTGAGGATGAACGGGAAGACGGGGAACCAATGAGAGACTAGCTCTTGGTGTTGGGACAGGCACAGGTCACTCTATTTTCCCATCAGGAAGAAGAATTAACCACAGGCTCAGCCTGCCCCCCGGAACCAGAACAGGGCCTGAAGCCATCCTGCGCTTTTGCGGCCAGCTCCCAGAAAAGCGACTTGTAAAATGGAGCTTCAGGGCACTGCAATTCACAAACCTGCAGAGTTATAAATGATAACTCTCGTCCACAAATATATTGAGGGAAGGCAAAGAAGAGGATTTGAAATCAAGGCAGAATTGCAGGAAACAGATTTCAGGAGGTAGATTCGAATCGCCTTTAAAGCACATGAAAAGCGGCAAAACGTTGACAATGATGCCCTTGGCCAAAAAGGGCGTATGCGTTTTTTCCTGAATATATTCAGGAAAAAACGCATACGCCCTTTTTGGCCAACCAAGCAACCTGGAAAGGCAAATCAGCGCTACAAAGAAGTCTCGCTTCCCATCGGTCAAAAGGGCCATGCTGAAAAAAGTGTCAAAACCAGAAATGCAGGACAGGCCATGGAGAAATGGGAGCCTTGCTACACTGATGGGCGGGATGTCAATTGCCAACAGCCACTCTGGAGAAGTGTACGGTGGGTCCTGAAACATCTAAAAAACACAGCTTAGAGAGCATAGGGCACTTCCACGCATGGGGGGATAAAGTGGGAAAATTGAAAATCAGCAAGACACAAGCACCCCAAAGTTTAGGGCTGCTCTGTTGACAAGGACCTCCACTTCATTCCACCTTAAATATCCCAGGAAAGCGAAAAATGGATCAAAAATTTTGGTCCTTATGTACAATGGAATATCACTCAGCCATGAAATCAATGTCATAAGGCTAGTAGCAGCATGATGAGTGGATTTAGGTAAGACGATTCTAAGTGAAATAAGTCACACAGAAAAGGACACTTCTCATAAGGTGTCACTTATAGAGGGAATGTAAAAACCGTTACACTTGAACTGAATTACAAAACAGAACAGAGTCACACATGCAGAAAACACACTATGGCTGCTTAACGGGAAAGGTGAGGTGGGGTGATACATAAAACAAGAGTTTCAAATTAGCTCAGATACCGTTCCATAAACCCAATATGTAATAGACAAGACCTACTCCTTGCTCAGAGAACTGGACTCAACACGCCCGATTCACCGCACAAGAATATATCTGACTAGTAATAATCTTAAAACCTATGTATTGATATCTCTCTGTTAGTGTGTCAAGTGGGTGTAAAGCGACATAAACACAGCCGTGAAAAGCTGCTAAACCCCATTATAAAAATAAATTACTTTTAAAAACCCATGAAACAAAGACAGGGAAAGAGAGAGAAATTCTTACACAATTCGTTCAGGGGCAGTGATGCAACCTGGATTGACCATATCTAGACCCACAGCTGGATGAGACATAAGGGTGGACACTCTTGGGGCTGAGAGGTTTGGTGAGGTTGGGTGAGCAAACGCAGACCCTTTAAAGTAATACTGCGTGTGACCCGTCGCATGGGTCCCAAATCTCCAGGTTCAAGGGCATCTTCCTACATCGAAAACATGCATGAGAAACCCAGAAGATGGTACACCGTGTGATGGGGAAAGGTTTCTAAAATGCACCTCATTTCTCATCTCCTTGTGCTCGGGTTCGCCATTCCAGCCACTTTACTAGCAATCTCCCTACTTGGAGCATCAGCACCTTTAACCTCCTGTTCCGTACAGGTTGCAATTTGTCCTGAGGATGAACGGGAAGACGGGGAACCAATGAGAGACTAGCTCTTGGTGTTGGGACAGGCACAGGTCACTCTATTTTCCCATCAGGAAGAAGAATTAACCACAGGCTCAGCCTGCCCCCCGGAACCAGAACAGGGCCTGAAGCCATCCTGCGCTTTTGCGGCCAGCTCCCAGAAAAGCGACTTGTAAAATGGAGCTTCAGGGCACTGCAATTCACAAACCTGCAGAGTTATAAATGATAACTCTCGTCCACAAATATATTGAGGGAAGGCAAAGAAGAGGATTTGAAATCAAGGCAGAATTGCAGGAAACAGATTTCAGGAGGTAGATTCGAATCGCCTTTAAAGCACATGAAAAGCGGCAAAACGTTGACAATGATGCCCTTGGCCAAAAAGGGCGTATGCGTTTTTTCCTGAATATATTCAGGAAAAAACGCATACGCCCTTTTTGGCCAACCAAGCAACCTGGAAAGGCAAATCAGCGCTACAAAGAAGTCTCGCTTCCCATCGGTCAAAAGGGCCATGCTGAAAAAAGTGTCAAAACCAGAAATGCAGGACAGGCCATGGAGAAATGGGAGCCTTGCTACACTGATGGGCGGGATGTAAATTGCCAACAGCCACTCTGGAGAAGTGTACGGTGGGTCCTGAAACATCTAAAAAACACAGCTTAGAGAGCATAGGGCACTTCCACGCATGGGGGGATAAAGTGGGAAAATTGAAAATCAGCAAGACACAAGCACCCCAAAGTTTAGGGCTGCTCTGTTGACAAGGACCTCCACTTCATTCCACCTTAAATATCCCAGGAAAGCGAAAAATGGATCAAAAATTTTGGTCCTTATGTACAATGGAATATCACTCAGCCATGAAATCAATGTCATAAGGCTAGTAGCAGCATGATGAGTGGATTTAGGTAAGACGATTCTAAGTGAAATAAGTCACACAGAAAAGGACACTTCTCATAAGGTGTCACTTATAGAGGGAATGTAAAAACCGTTACACTTGAACTGAATTACAAAACAGAACAGAGTCACACATGCAGAAAACACACTATGGCTGCTTAACGGGAAAGGTGAGGTGGGGTGATACATAAAACAAGAGTTTCAAATTAGCTCAGATACCGTTCCATAAACCCAATATGTAATAGACAAGACCTACTCCTTGCTCAGAGAACTGGACTCAACACGCCCGATTCACCGCACAAGAATATATCTGACTAGTAATAATCTTAAAACCTATGTATTGATATCTCTCTGTTAGTGTGTCAAGTGGGTGTAAAGCGACATAAACACAGCCGTGAAAAGCTGCTAAACCCCATTATAAAAATAAATTACTTTTAAAAACCCATGAAACAAAGACAGGGAAAGAGAGAGAAATTCTTACACAATTCGTTCAGGGGCAGTGATGCAACCTGGATTGACCATATCTAGACCCACAGCTGGATGAGACATAAGGGTGGACACTCTTGGGGCTGAGAGGTTTGGTGAGGTTGGGTGAGCAAACGCAGACCCTTTAAAGTAATACTGCGTGCTACCCGTCGCATGGGTCCCAAATCTCCAGGTTCAAGGGCATCTTCCTACATCGAAAACATGCATGAGAAACCCAGAAGATGGTACACCGTGTGATGGGGAAAGGTTTCTAAAACGCACCTCATTTCTCATCTCCTTGTGCTCGGGTTCGCCATTCCAGCCACTTTACTAGCAATCTCCCCACTTGGAGCATCAGCACCTTTAACCTCCTGTTCCGTACAGGTTGCAATTTGTCCTGAGGATGAACGGGAAGACGGGGAACCAATGAGAGACTAGCTCTTGGTGTTGGGACAGGCACAGGTCACTCTATTTTCCCATCAGGAAGAAGAATTAACCACAGGCTCAGCCTGCCCGCCGGAACCAGAACAGGGCCTGAAGCCATCCTGCGCTTTTGCGGCCAGCTCCCAAAAAAGCGACTTGTAAAATGGAGCTTCAGGGCACTGCAATTCACAAACCTGCAGAGTTATAAATGATAACTCTCGTCCACAAATATATTGAGGGAAGGCAAAGAAGAGGATTTGAAATCAAGGCAGAATTGCAGGAAACAGATTTCAGGAGGTAGATTCGAATCGCCTTTAAAGCACATGAAAAGCGGCAAAACGTTGACAATGATGCCCTTGGCCAAAAAGGGCGTATGCGTTTTTTCCTGAATATATTCAGGAAAAAACGCATACGCCCTTTTTGGCCAACCAAGCAACCTGGAAATGCAAATCAGCGCTACAAAGAATTCTCGCTTCCCATCGGTCAAAAGGGCCATGCTGAAAAAAGTGTCAAAACCAGAAATGCAGGACAGGCCATGGAGAAATGGGAGCCTTGCTACACTGATGGGCGGGATGTAAATTGCCAACAGCCACTCTAGAGAAGTGTACGGTGTGTCCTGAAACATCTAAAAAACACAGCTTAGAGAGCATAGGGCACTTCCACGCATGGGGGGATAAAGAGGGAAAACTGAAAATCAGCAAGACACAAGCACCCCAAAGTTTAGGGCTGCTCTGTTGACAAGGACCTCCACTTCATTCCACCTTAAATATCCCAGGAAAGCGAAAAATGGATCAAAAAGTTGTGGTCCTTATGTACAATGGAATATCACTCAGCCATGAAATCAATGTCATAAGGCTAGTAGCAGCATGATGAGTGGATTTAGGTAAGACGATTCTAAGTGAAATAAGTCACCCAGAAAAGGCCACTTCTCATAAGGTGTCACTTATAGAGGGAATGTAAAAACCGTTACACTTGAACTGAATTACAAAACAGAACAGAGTCACACATGCAGAAAACACACTATGGCTGCTTAACGGGAAAGGTGAGGTGGGGTGATACATAAAACAAGAGTTTCAAATTAGCTCAGATACCGTTCCATAAACCCAATATGTAATAGGCAAGACCTACTCCTTGCTCAGAGAACTGGACTCAACACGCCCGATTCACCGCACAAGAATATATCTGACTAGTAATAATCTTAAAACCTATGTATTGATATCTCTCTGTTAGTGTGTCAAGTGGGTGTAAAGCGACATAAACACAGCCGTGAAAAGCTGCTAAACCCCATTATAAAAATAAATTACTTTTAAAAACCCATGAAACAAAGACAGGGAAAGAGAGAGAAATTCTTACACAATTCGTTCAGGGGCAGTGATGCAACCTGGATTGACCATATCTAGACCCACAGCTGGATGAGACATAAGGGTGGACACTCTTGGGGCTGAGAGGTTTGGTGAGGTTGGGTGAGCAAACGCAGACCCTTTAAAGTAATACTGCGTGCTACCCGTCGCATGGGTCCCAAATCTCCAGGTTCAAGGGCATCTTCCTACATCGAAAACATGCATGAGAAACCCAGAAGATGGTACACCGTGTGATGGGGAAAGGTTTCTAAAATGCACCCCATTTCTCATCTCCTTGTGCTCGGGTTCGCCATTCCAGCCACTTTACTAGCAATCTCCCTACTTGGAGCATCAGCACCTTTAACCTCCTGTTCCGTACAGGTTGCAATTTGTCCTGAGGATGAACGGGAAGACGGGGAACCAATGAGAGACTAGCTCTTGGTGTTGGGACAGGCACAGGTCACTCTATTTTCCCATCAGGAAGAAGAATTAACCACAGGCTCAGCCTGCCCCCGGAACCAGAACAGGGCCTGAAGCCATCCTGCGCTTTTGCGGCCAGCTCCCAAAAAAGCGACTTGTAAAATGGAGCTTCAGGGCACTGCAATTCACAAACCTGCAGAGTTATAAATGATAACTCTCGTCCACAAATATATTGAGGGAAGGCAAAGAAGAGGATTTGAAATCAAGGCAGAATTGCAGGAAACAGATTTCAGGAGGTAGATTCGAATCGCCTTTAAAGCACATGAAAAGCGGCAAAACGTTGACAATGATGCCCTTGGCCAAAAAGGGCGTATGCGTTTTTTCCTGAATATATTTAGGAAAAAACGCATACGCCCTTTTTGGCCAACCAAGCAACCTGGAAAGGCAAATCAGCGCTACAAAGAAGTCTCGCTTCCCATCGGTCAAAAGGGCCATGCTGAAAAAAGTGTCAAAACCAGAAATGCAGGACAGGCCATGGAGAAATGGGAGCCTTGCTACACTGATGGGCGGGATGTAAATTGCCAACAGCCACTCTGGAGAAGTGTACGGTGGGTCCTGAAACATCTAAAAAACACAGCTTAGAGAGCATAGGGCACTTCCACGCATGGGGGGATAAAGTGGGAAAATTGAAAATCAGCAAGACACAAGCACCCCAAAGTTTAGGGCTGCTCTGTTGACAAGGACCTCCACTTCATTCCACCTTAAATATCCCAGGAAAGCGAAAAATGGATCAAAAATTTTGGTCCTTATGTACAATGGAATATCACTCAGCCATGAAATCAATGTCATAAGGCTAGTAGCAGCATGATGAGTGGATTTAGGTAAGACGATTCTAAGTGAAATAAGTCACACAGAAAAGGACACTTCTCATAAGGTGTCACTTATAGAGGGAATGTAAAAACCGTTACACTTGAACTGAATTACAAAACAGAACAGAGTCACACATGCAGAAAACACACTATGGCTGCTTAACGGGAAAGGGGAGGTGGGGTGATACATAAAACAAGAGTTTCAAATTAGCTCAGATACCGTTCCATAAACCCAATATGTAATAGACAAGACCTACTCCTTGCTCAGAGAACTGGACTCAACACGCCCGATTCACCGCACAAGAATATATCTGACTAGTAATAATCTTAAAACCTATGTATTGATATCTCTCTGTTAGTGTGTCAAGTGGGTGTAAAGCGACATAAACACAGCCGTGAAAAGCTGCTAAACCCCATTATAAAAATAAATTACTTTTAAAAAACCATGAAACAAAGACAGGGAAAGAGAGAGAAATTCTTACACAATTCGTTCAGGGGCAGTGAAGCAACCTGGATTGACCATATCTAGACCCACAGCTGAATGAGACATAAGGGTGGACACTCTTGGGGCTGAGAGGTTTGGTGAGGTTGGGTGAGCAAACGCAGACCCTTTAAAGTAATACTGCGTGCTACCCGTCGCATGGGTCCCAAATCTCCATGTTCAAGGGCATCTTCCTACATCGAAAACATGCATGGGAAACCCAGAAGATGGTACACCGTGTGATGGAGAAAGGTTTCTAAAACGCACCTCATTTCTCATCTCCTTGTGCTCGGGTTCGCCATTCCAGCCACTTTACTAGCAATCTCCCCACTTGGAGCATCAGCACCTTTAACCTCCTGTTCCGTACAGGTTGCAATTTGTCCTGAGGATGAACGGGAAGACGGGGAACCAATGAGAGACTAGCTCTTGGTGTTGGGACAGGCACAGGTCACTCTATTTTCCCATCAGGAAGAAGAATTAACCACAGGCTCAGCCTGCCCCCCGGAACCAGAACAGGGCCTGAAGCCATCCTGCGCTTTTGCGGCCAGCTCCCAGAAAAGCGACTTGTAAAATGGAGCTTCAGGGCACTGCAATTCACAAACCTGCAGAGTTATAAATGATAACTCTCGTCCACAAATATATTGAGGGAAGGCAAAGAAGAGGATTTGAAATCAAGGCAGAATTGCAGGAAACAGATTTCAGGAGGTAGATTCGAATCGCCTTTAAAGCACATGAAAAGCGGCAAAACGTTGACAATGATGCCCTTGGCCAAAAAGGGCGTATGCGTTTTTTCCTGAATATATTCAGGAAAAAACGCATACGCCCTTTTTGGCCAACCAAGCAACCTGGAAAGGCAAATCAGCGCTACAAAGAAGTCTCGCTTCCCATCGGTCAAAAGGGCCATGCTGAAAAAAGTGTCAAAACCAGAAATGCAGGACAGGCCATGGAGGAATCGGAGCCTTGCTACACTGATGGGCGGGATGTAAATTGCCAACAGCCACTCTGGAGAAGTGTACGGTGTGTCCTGAAACATCTAAAAAACACAGCTTAGAGAGCATAGGGCACTTCCACGCATGGGGGGATAAAGTGGGAAAATTGAAAATCAGCAAGACACAAGCACCCCAAAGTTTAGGGCTGCTCTGTTGACAAGGACCTCCACTTCATTCCACCTTAAATATCCCAGGAAAGCGAAAAATGGATCAAAAAGTTGTGGTCCTTATGTACAATGGAATATCACTCAGCCATGAAATCAATGTCATAAGGCTAGTAGCAGCATGATGAGTGGATTTAGGTAAGACGATTCTAAGTGAAATAAGTCACACAGAAAAGGACACTTCTCATAAGGTGTCACTTATAGAGGGAATGTAAAAACCGTTACACTTGAACTGAATTACAAAACAGAACAGAGTCACACATGCAGAAAACACACTATGGCTGCTTAACGGGAAAGGTGAGGTGGGGTGATACATAAAACAAGAGTTTCAAATTAGCTCAGATACCGTTCCATAAACCCAATATGTAATAGACAAGACCTACTCCTTGCTCAGAGAACTGGACTCAACACGCCCGATTCACCGCACAAGAATATATCTGACTAGTAATAATCTTAAAACCTATGTATTGATATCTCTCTGTTAGTGTGTCAAGTGGGTGTAAAGCGACCTAAACACAGCCGTGAAAAGCTGCTAAACCCCATTATAAAAATAAATTACTTTTAAAAAACCATGAAACAAAGACAGGGAAAGAGAGAGAAATTCTTACACAATTCGTTCAGGGGCAGTGATGCAACCTGGATTGACCATATCTAGACCCACAGCTGAATGAGACATAAGGGTGGACACTCTTGGGGCTGAGAGGTTTGGTGAGGTTGGGTGAGCAAACGCAGACCCTTTAAAGTAATACTGCGTGCTACCCGTCGCATGGGTCCCAAATCTCCATGTTCAAGGGCATCTTCCTACATCGAAAACATGCATGAGAAACCCAGAAGATGGTACACCGTGTGATGGGGAAAGGTTTCTAAAATGCACCTCATTTCTCATCTCCTTGTGCTCGGGTTCGCCATTCCAGCCACTTTACTAGCAATCTCCCCACTTGGAGCATCAGCACCTTTAACCTCCTGTTCCGTACAGGTTGCAATTTGTCCTGAGGATGAACGGGAAGACGGGGAACCAATGAGAGACTAGCTCTTGGTGTTGGGACAGGCACAGGTCACTCTATTTTCCCATCAGGAAGAAGAATTAACCACAGGCTCAGCCTGCCCCCCGGAACCAGAACAGGGCCTGAAGCCATCCTGCGCTTTTGTGGCCAGCTCCCAGAAAAGCGACTTGTAAAATGGAGCTTCAGGGCACTGCAATTCACAAACCTGCAGAGTTATAAATGATAACTCTCGTCCACAAATATATTGAGGGAAGGCAAAGAAGAGGATTTGAAATCAAGGCAGAATTGCAGGAAACAGATTTCAGGAGGTAGATTCGAATCGCCTTTAAAGCACATGAAAAGCGGCAAAACGTTGACAATGATGCCCTTGGCCAAAAAGGGCGTATGCGTTTTTTCCTGAATATATTCAGGAAAAAACGCATACGCCCTTTTTGGCCAACCAAGCAACCCGGAAAGGCAAATCAGCGCTACAAAGAAGTCTCGCTTCCCATCGGTCAAAAGGGCCATGCTGAAAAAAGCGTCAAAACCAGAAATGCAGGACAGGCCATGGAGGAATCGGAGCCTTGCTACACTGATGGGCGGGATGTAAATTGCCAACAGCCACTCTGGAGAAGTGTACGGTGTGTCCTGAAACATCTAAAAAACACAGCTTAGAGAGCATAGGGCACTTCCACGCATGGGGGGATAAAGTGGGAAAATTGAAAATCAGCTAGACACAAGCACCCCAAAGTTTAGGGCTGCTCTGTTGACAAGGACCTCCACTTCATTCCACCTTAAATATCCCAGGAAAGCGAAAAATGGATCAAAAAGTTGTGGTCCTTATGTACAATGGAATATCACTCAGCCATGAAATCAATGTCATAAGGCTAGTAGCAGCATGATGAGTGGATTTAGGTAAGACGATTCTAAGTGAAATAAGTCACACAGAAAAGGACACTTCTCATAAGGTGTCACTTATAGAGGGAATGTAAAAACCGTTACACTTGAACTGAATTACAAAACAGAACAGAGTCACACATGCAGAAAACACACTATGGCTGCTTAACGGGAAAGGTGAGGTGGGGTGATACATAAAACAAGAGTTTCAAATTAGCTCAGATACCGTTCCATAAACCCAATATGTAATAGACAAGACTTACTCCTTGCTCAGAGAAGTGGACTCAACACGCCCGATTCACCGCACAAGAATATATCTGACTAGTAATAATCTTAAAACCTATGTATTGATATCTCTCTGTTAGTGTGTCAAGTGGGTGTAAAGCGACATAAACACAGCCGTGAAAAGCTGCTAAACCCCATTATAAAAATAAATTACTTTTAAAAACCCATGAAACAAAGACAGGGAAAGAGAGAGAAATTCTTACACAATTCGTTCAGGGGCAGTGATGCAACCTGGATTGACCATATCTAGACCCACAGCTGGATGAGACATAAGGGTGGACACTCTTGGGGCTGAGAGGTTTGGTGAGGTTGGGTGAGCAAACGCAGACCCTTTAAAGTAATACTGCGTGCTACCCGTCGCATGGGTCCCAAATCTCCAGGTTCAAGGGCATCTTCCTACATCGAAAACATGCATGAGAAACCCAGAAGATGGTACACCGTGTGATGGGGAAAGGTTTCTGAAATGCACCCCATTTCTCATCTCCTTGTGCTCGGGTTCGCCATTCCAGCCACTTTACTAGCAATCTCCCTGCTTGGAGCATCAGCACCTTTAACCTCCTGTTCCGTACAGGTTGCAATTTGTCCTGAGGATGAACGGGAAGACGGGGAACCAATGAGAGACTAGCTCTTGGTGTTGGGACAGGCACAGGTCACTCTATTTTCCCATCAGGAAGAAGAATTAACCACAGGCTCAGCCTGCCCCCCGGAACCAGAACAGGGCCTGAAGCCATCCTGCGCTTTTGCGGCCAGCTCCCAAAAAAGCGACTTGTAAAATGGAGCTTCAGGGCACTGCAATTCACAAACCTGCAGAGTTATAAATGATAACTCTCGTCCACAAATATATTGAGGGAAGGCAAAGAAGAGGATTTGAAATCAAGGCAGAATTGCAGGAAACAGATTTCAGGAGGTAGATTCGAATCGCCTTTAAAGCACATGAAAAGCGGCAAAACGTTGACAATGATGCCCTTGGCCAAAAAGGGCGTATGCGTTTTTTCCTGAATATATTCAGGAAAAAACGCATACGCCCTTTTTGGCCAACCAAGCAACCTGGAAATGCAAATCAGCGCTACAAAGAATTCTCGCTTCCCATCGGTCAAAAGGGCCATGCTGAAAAAAGTGTCAAAACCAGAAATGCAGGACAGGCCATGGAGAAATGGGAGCCTTGCTACACTGATGGGCGGGATGTAAATTGCCAACAGCCACTCTAGAGAAGTGTACGGTGTGTCCTGAAACATCTAAAAAACACAGCTTAGAGAGCATAGGGCACTTCCACGCATGGGGGGATAAAGAGGGAAAATTGAAAATCAGCAAGACACAAGCACCCCAAAGTTTAGGGCTGCTCTGTTGACAAGGACCTCCACTTCATTCCACCTTAAATATCCCAGGAAAGCGAAAAATGGATCAAAAAGTTGTGGTCCTTATGTACAATGGAATATCACTCAGCCATGAAATCAATGTCATAAGGCTAGTAGCAGCATGATGAGTGGATTTAGGTAAGACGATTCTAAGTGAAATAAGTCACCCAGAAAAGGCCACTTCTCATAAGGTGTCACTTATAGAGGGAATGTAAAAACCGTTACACTTGAACTGAATTACAAAACAGAACAGAGTCACACATGCAGAAAACACACTATGGCTGCTTAACGGGAAAGGTGAGGTGGGGTGATACATAAAACAAGAGTTTCAAATTAGCTCAGATACCGTTCCATAAACCCAATATGTAATAGGCAAGACCTACTCCTTGCTCAGAGAACTGGACTCAACACGCCCGATTCACCGCACAAGAATATATCTGACTAGTAATAATCTTAAAACCTATGTATTGATATCTCTCTGTTAGTGTGTCAAGTGGGTGTAAAGCGACATAAACACAGCCGTGAAAAGCTGCTAAACCCCATTATAAAAATAAATTACTTTTAAAAACCCATGAAACAAAGACAGGGAAAGAGAGAGAAATTCTTACACAATTCGTTCAGGGGCAGTGATGCAACCTGGATTGACCATATCTAGACCCACAGCTGGATGAGACATAAGGGTGGACACTCTTGGGGCTGAGAGGTTTGGTGAGGTTGGGTGAGCAAACGCAGACCCTTTAAAGTAATACTGCGTGCTACCCGTCGCATGGGTCCCAAATCTCCAGGTTCAAGGGCATCTTCCTACATCGAAAACATGCATGAGAAACCCAGAAGATGGTACACCGTGTGATGGGGAAAGGTTTCTAAAATGCACCCCATTTCTCATCTCCTTGTGCTCGGGTTCGCCATTCCAGCCACTTTACTAGCAATCTCCCTACTTGGAGCATCAGCACCTTTAACCTCCTGTTCCGTACAGGTTGCAATTTGTCCTGAGGATGAACGGGAAGACGGGGAACCAATGAGAGACTAGCTCTTGGTGTTGGGACAGGCACAGGTCACTCTATTTTCCCATCAGGAAGAAGAATTAACCACAGGCTCAGCCTGCCCCCGGAACCAGAACAGGGCCTGAAGCCATCCTGCGCTTTTGCGGCCAGCTCCCAAAAAAGCGACTTGTAAAATGGAGCTTCAGGGCACTGCAATTCACAAACCTGCAGAGTTATAAATGATAACTCTCGTCCACAAATATATTGAGGGAAGGCAAAGAAGAGGATTTGAAATCAAGGCAGAATTGCAGGAAACAGATTTCAGGAGGTAGATTCGAATCGCCTTTAAAGCACATGAAAAGCGGCAAAACGTTGACAATGATGCCCTTGGCCAAAAAGGGCGTATGCGTTTTTTCCTGAATATATTTAGGAAAAAACGCATACGCCCTTTTTGGCCAACCAAGCAACCTGGAAAGGCAAATCAGCGCTACAAAGAAGTCTCGCTTCCCATCGGTCAAAAGGGCCATGCTGAAAAAAGTGTCAAAACCAGAAATGCAGGACAGGCCATGGAGAAATGGGAGCCTTGCTACACTGATGGGCGGGATGTAAATTGCCAACAGCCACTCTGGAGAAGTGTACGGTGGGTCCTGAAACATCTAAAAAACACAGCTTAGAGAGCATAGGGCACTTCCACGCATGGGGGGATAAAGTGGGAAAATTGAAAATCAGCAAGACACAAGCACCCCAAAGTTTAGGGCTGCTCTGTTGACAAGGACCTCCACTTCATTCCACCTTAAATATCCCAGGAAAGCGAAAAATGGATCAAAAATTTTGGTCCTTATGTACAATGGAATATCACTCAGCCATGAAATCAATGTCATAAGGCTAGTAGCAGCATGATGAGTGGATTTAGGTAAGACGATTCTAAGTGAAATAAGTCACACAGAAAAGGACACTTCTCATAAGGTGTCACTTATAGAGGGAATGTAAAAACCGTTACACTTGAACTGAATTACAAAACAGAACAGAGTCACACATGCAGAAAACACACTATGGCTGCTTAACGGGAAAGGGGAGGTGGGGTGATACATAAAACAAGAGTTTCAAATTAGCTCAGATACCGTTCCATAAACCCAATATGTAATAGACAAGACCTACTCCTTGCTCAGAGAACTGGACTCAACACGCCCGATTCACCGCACAAGAATATATCTGACTAGTAATAATCTTAAAACCTATGTATTGATATCTCTCTGTTAGTGTGTCAAGTGGGTGTAAAGCGACATAAACACAGCCGTGAAAAGCTGCTAAACCCCATTATAAAAATAAATTACTTTTAAAAAACCATGAAACAAAGACAGGGAAAGAGAGAGAAATTCTTACACAATTCGTTCAGGGGCAGTGAAGCAACCTGGATTGACCATATCTAGACCCACAGCTGAATGAGACATAAGGGTGGACACTCTTGGGGCTGAGAGGTTTGGTGAGGTTGGGTGAGCAAACGCAGACCCTTTAAAGTAATACTGCGTGCTACCCGTCGCATGGGTCCCAAATCTCCATGTTCAAGGGCATCTTCCTACATCGAAAACATGCATGGGAAACCCAGAAGATGGTACACCGTGTGATGGAGAAAGGTTTCTAAAACGCACCTCATTTCTCATCTCCTTGTGCTCGGGTTCGCCATTCCAGCCACTTTACTAGCAATCTCCCCACTTGGAGCATCAGCACCTTTAACCTCCTGTTCCGTACAGGTTGCAATTTGTCCTGAGGATGAACGGGAAGACGGGGAACCAATGAGAGACTAGCTCTTGGTGTTGGGACAGGCACAGGTCACTCTATTTTCCCATCAGGAAGAAGAATTAACCACAGGCTCAGCCTGCCCCCCGGAACCAGAACAGGGCCTGAAGCCATCCTGCGCTTTTGCGGCCAGCTCCCAGAAAAGCGACTTGTAAAATGGAGCTTCAGGGCACTGCAATTCACAAACCTGCAGAGTTATAAATGATAACTCTCGTCCACAAATATATTGAGGGAAGGCAAAGAAGAGGATTTGAAATCAAGGCAGAATTGCAGGAAACAGATTTCAGGAGGTAGATTCGAATCGCCTTTAAAGCACATGAAAAGCGGCAAAACGTTGACAATGATGCCCTTGGCCAAAAAGGGCGTATGCGTTTTTTCCTGAATATATTCAGGAAAAAACGCATACGCCCTTTTTGGCCAACCAAGCAACCTGGAAAGGCAAATCAGCGCTACAAAGAAGTCTCGCTTCCCATCGGTCAAAAGGGCCATGCTGAAAAAAGTGTCAAAACCAGAAATGCAGGACAGGCCATGGAGGAATCGGAGCCTTGCTACACTGATGGGCGGGATGTAAATTGCCAACAGCCACTCTGGAGAAGTGTACGGTGTGTCCTGAAACATCTAAAAAACACAGCTTAGAGAGCATAGGGCACTTCCACGCATGGGGGGATAAAGTGGGAAAATTGAAAATCAGCAAGACACAAGCACCCCAAAGTTTAGGGCTGCTCTGTTGACAAGGACCTCCACTTCATTCCACCTTAAATATCCCAGGAAAGCGAAAAATGGATCAAAAAGTTGTGGTCCTTATGTACAATGGAATATCACTCAGCCATGAAATCAATGTCATAAGGCTAGTAGCAGCATGATGAGTGGATTTAGGTAAGACGATTCTAAGTGAAATAAGTCACACAGAAAAGGACACTTCTCATAAGGTGTCACTTATAGAGGGAATGTAAAAACCGTTACACTTGAACTGAATTACAAAACAGAACAGAGTCACACATGCAGAAAACACACTATGGCTGCTTAACGGGAAAGGTGAGGTGGGGTGATACATAAAACAAGAGTTTCAAATTAGCTCAGATACCGTTCCATAAACCCAATATGTAATAGACAAGACCTACTCCTTGCTCAGAGAACTGGACTCAACACGCCCGATTCACCGCACAAGAATATATCTGACTAGTAATAATCTTAAAACCTATGTATTGATATCTCTCTGTTAGTGTGTCAAGTGGGTGTAAAGCGACCTAAACACAGCCGTGAAAAGCTGCTAAACCCCATTATAAAAATAAATTACTTTTAAAAAACCATGAAACAAAGACAGGGAAAGAGAGAGAAATTCTTACACAATTCGTTCAGGGGCAGTGATGCAACCTGGATTGACCATATCTAGACCCACAGCTGAATGAGACATAAGGGTGGACACTCTTGGGGCTGAGAGGTTTGGTGAGGTTGGGTGAGCAAACGCAGACCCTTTAAAGTAATACTGCGTGCTACCCGTCGCATGGGTCCCAAATCTCCATGTTCAAGGGCATCTTCCTACATCGAAAACATGCATGAGAAACCCAGAAGATGGTACACCGTGTGATGGGGAAAGGTTTCTAAAATGCACCTCATTTCTCATCTCCTTGTGCTCGGGTTCGCCATTCCAGCCACTTTACTAGCAATCTCCCCACTTGGAGCATCAGCACCTTTAACCTCCTGTTCCGTACAGGTTGCAATTTGTCCTGAGGATGAACGGGAAGACGGGGAACCAATGAGAGACTAGCTCTTGGTGTTGGGACAGGCACAGGTCACTCTATTTTCCCATCAGGAAGAAGAATTAACCACAGGCTCAGCCTGCCCCCCGGAACCAGAACAGGGCCTGAAGCCATCCTGCGCTTTTGCGGCCAGCTCCCAGAAAAGCGACTTGTAAAATGGAGCTTCAGGGCACTGCAATTCACAAACCTGCAGAGTTATAAATGATAACTCTCGTCCACAAATATATTGAGGGAAGGCAAAGAAGAGGATTTGAAATCAAGGCAGAATTGCAGGAAACAGATTTCAGGAGGTAGATTCGAATCGCCTTTAAAGCACATGAAAAGCGGCAAAACGTTGACAATGATGCCCTTGGCCAAAAAGGGCGTATGCGTTTTTTCCTGAATATATTCAGGAAAAAACGCATACGCCCTTTTTGGCCAACCAAGCAACCCGGAAAGGCAAATCAGCGCTACAAAGAAGTCTCGCTTCCCATCGGTCAAAAGGGCCATGCTGAAAAAAGCGTCAAAACCAGAAATGCAGGACAGGCCATGGAGGAATCGGAGCCTTGCTACACTGATGGGCGGGATGTAAATTGCCAACAGCCACTCTGGAGAAGTGTACGGTGTGTCCTGAAACATCTAAAAAACACAGCTTAGAGAGCATAGGGCACTTCCACGCATGGGGGGATAAAGTGGGAAAATTGAAAATCAGCTAGACACAAGCACCCCAAAGTTTAGGGCTGCTCTGTTGACAAGGACCTCCACTTCATTCCACCTTAAATATCCCAGGAAAGCGAAAAATGGATCAAAAAGTTGTGGTCCTTATGTACAATGGAATATCACTCAGCCATGAAATCAATGTCATAAGGCTAGTAGCAGCATGATGAGTGGATTTAGGTAAGACGATTCTAAGTGAAATAAGTCACACAGAAAAGGACACTTCTCATAAGGTGTCACTTATAGAGGGAATGTAAAAACCGTTACACTTGAACTGAATTACAAAACAGAACAGAGTCACACATGCAGAAAACACACTATGGCTGCTTAACGGGAAAGGTGAGGTGGGGTGATACATAAAACAAGAGTTTCAAATTAGCTCAGATACCGTTCCATAAACCCAATATGTAATAGACAAGACCTACTCCTTGCTCAGAGAACTGGACTCAACACGCCCGATTCACCGCACAAGAATATATCTGACTAGTAATAATCTTAAAACCTATGTATTGATATCTCTCTGTTAGTGTGTCAAGTGGGTGTAAAGCGACATAAACACAGCCGTGAAAAGCTGCTAAACCCCATTATAAAAATAAATTACTTTTAAAAACCCATGAAACAAAGACAGGGAAAGAGAGAGAAATTCTTACACAATTCGTTCAGGGGCAGTGATGCAACCTGGATTGACCATATCTAGACCCACAGCTGGATGAGACATAAGGGTGGACACTCTTGGGGCTGAGAGGTTTGGTGAGGTTGGGTGAGCAAACGCAGACCCTTTAAAGTAATACTGCGTGCTACCCGTCGCATGGGTCCCAAATCTCCAGGTTCAAGGGCATCTTCCTACATCGAAAACATGCATGAGAAACCCAGAAGATGGTACACCGTGTGATGGGGAAAGGTTTCTAAAACGCACCTCATTTCTCATCTCCTTGTGCTCGGGTTCGCCATTCCAGCCACTTTACTAGCAATCTCCCTACTTGGAGCATCAGCACCTTTAACCTCCTGTTCCGTACAGGTTGCAATTTGTCCTGAGGATGAACGGGAAGACGGGGAACCAATGAGAGACTAGCTCTTGGTGTTGGGACAGGCACAGGTCACTCTATTTTCCCATCAGGAAGAAGAATTAACCACAGGCTCAGCCTGCCCCCCGGAACCAGAACAGGGCCTGAAGCCATCCTGCGCTTTTGCGGCCAGCTCCCAAAAAAGCGACTTGTAAAATGGAGCTTCAGGGCACTGCAATTCACAAACCTGCAGAGTTATAAATGATAACTCTCGTCCACAAATATATTGAGGGAAGGCAAAGAAGAGGATTTGAAATCAAGGCAGAATTGCAGGAAACAGATTTCAGGAGGTAGATTCGAATCGCCTTTAAAGCACATGAAAAGCGGCAAAACGTTAACAATGATGCCCTTGGCCAAAAAGGGCGTATGCGTTTTTTCCTGAATATATTCAGGAAAAAACGCATACGCCCTTTTTGGCCAACCAAGCAACCTGGAAAGGCAAATCAGCGCTACAAAGAAGTCTCGCTTCCCATCGGTCAAAAGGGCCATGCTGAAAAAAGTGTCAAAACCAGAAATGCAGGACAGGCCATGGAGAAATGGGAGCCTTGCTACACTGATGGGCGGGATGTAAATTGCCAACAGCCACTCTGGAGAAGTGTACGGTGTGTCCTGAAACATCTAAAAAACACAGCTTAGAGAGCATAGGGCACTTCCACGCATGGGGGGATAAAGAGGGAAAATTGAAAATCAGCAAGACACAAGCACCCCAAAGTTTAGGGCTGCTCTGTTGACAAGGACCTCCACTTCATTCCACCTTAAATATCCCAGGAAAGCGAAAAATGGATCAAAAAGTTGTGGTCCTTATGTACAATGGAATATCACTCAGCCATGAAATCAATGTCATAAGGCTAGTAGCAGCATGATGAGTGGATTTAGGTAAGACGATTCTAAGTGAAATAAGTCACACAGAAAAGGACACTTCTCATAAGGTGTCACTTATAGAGGGAATGTAAAAACCGTTACACTTGAACTGAATTACAAAACAGAACAGAGTCACACATGCAGAAAACACACTATGGCTGCTTAACGGGAAAGGTGAGGTGGGGTAATACATAAAACAAGAGTTTCAAATTAGCTCAGATACCGTTCCATAAACCCAATATGTAATAGACAAGACCTACTCCTTGCTCAGAGAACTGGACTCAACACGCCCGATTCACCGCACGAGAATATATCTGACTAGTAATAATCTTAAAACCTATGTATTGATATCTCTCTGTTAGTGTGTCAAGTGGGTGTAAAGCGACATAAACACAGCCGTGAAAAGCTGCTAAACCCCATTATAAAAATAAATTACTTTTAAAAACCCATGAAACAAAGACAGGGAAAGAGAGAGAAATTCTTACACAATTCGTTCAGGGGCAGTGATGCAACCTGGATTGACCATATCTAGACCCACAGCTGGATGAGACATAAGGGTGGACACTCTTGGGGCTGAGAGGTTTGGTGAGGTTGGGTGAGCAAACGCAGACCCTTTAAAGTAATACTGCGTGCTACCCGTCGCATGGGTCCCAAATCTCCAGGTTCAAGGGCATCTTCCTACATCGAAAACATGCATGAGAAACCCAGAAGATGGTACACCGTGTGATGGGGAAAGGTTTCTAAAACGCACCTCATTTCTCATCTCCTTGTGCTCGGGTTCGCCATTCCAGCCACTTTACTAGCAATCTCCCTACTTGGAGCATCAGCACCTTTAACCTCCTGTTCCGTACAGGTTGCCATTTGTCCTGAGGATGAACGGGAAGACGGGGAACCAATGAGAGACTAGCTCTTGGTGTTGGGACAGGCACAGGTCACTCTATTTTCCCATCAGGAAGAAGAATTAACCGCAGGCTCAGCCTGCCCCCCGGAACCAGAACAGGGCCTGAAGCCATCCTGCGCTTTTGCGGCCAGCTCCCAAAAAAGCGACTTGTAAAATGGAGCTTCAGGGCACTGCAATTCACAAACCTGCAGAGTTATAAATGATAACTCTCGTCCACAAATATATTGAGGGAAGGCAAAGAAGAGGATTTGAAATCAAGGCAGAATTGCAGGAAACAGATTTCAGGAGGTAGATTCGAATCGCCTTTAAAGCACATGAAAAGCGGCAAAACGTTGACAATGATGCCCTTGGCCAAAAAGGGCGTATGCGTTTTTTCCTGAATATATTCAGGAAAAAACGCATACGCCCTTTTTGGCCAACCAAGCAACCTGGAAAGGCAAATCAGCGCTACAAAGAAGTCTCGCTTCCCATCGGTCAAAAGGGCCATGCTGAAAAAAGTGTCAAAACCAGAAATGCAGGACAGGCCATGGAGAAATGGGAGCCTTGCTACACTGATGGGCGGGATGTAAATTGCCAACAGCCACTCTGGAGAAGTGTACGGTGTGTCCTGAAACATCTAAAAAACACAGCTTAGAGAGCATAGGGCACTTCCACGCATGGGGGGATAAAGTGGGAAAATTGAAAATCAGCAAGACACAAGCACCCCAAAGTTTAGGGCTGCTCTGTTGACAAGGACCTCCACTTCATTCCACCTTAAATATCCCAGGAAAGCGAAAAATGGATAAAAAAGTTGTGGTCCTTATGTACAATGGAATATCACTCAGCCATGAAATCAATGTCATAAGGCTAGTAGCAGCATGATGAGTGGATTTAGGTAAGACGATTCTAAGTGAAATAAGTCACACAGAAAAGGACACTTCTCATAAGGTGTCACTTATAGAGGGAATGTAAAAACCGTTACACTTGAACTGAATTACAAAACAGAACAGAGTCACACATGCAGAAAACACACTATGGCTGCTTAACGGGAAAGGTGAGGTGGGGTGATACATAAAACAAGAGTTTCAAATTAGCTCAGATACCGTTCCATAAACCCAATATGTAATAGACAAGACCTACTCCTTGCTCAGAGAACTGGACTCAACACGCCCGATTCACCGCACAAGAATATATCTGACTAGTAATAATCTTAAAACCTATGTATTGATATCTCTCTGTTAGTGTGTCAAGTGGGTGTAAAGCGACATAAACACAGCCGTGAAAAGCTGCTAAACCCCATTATAAAAATAAATTACTTTTAAAAACCCATGAAACAAAGACAGGGAAAGAGAGAGAAATTCTTACACAATTCGTTCAGGGGCAGTGATGCAACCTGGATTGACCATATCTAGACCCACAGCTGGATGAGACATAAGGGTGGACACTCTTGGGGCTGAGAGGTTTGGTGAGGTTGGGTGAGCAAACGCAGACCCTTTAAAGTAATACTGCGTGCTACCCGTCGCATGGGTCCCAAATCTCCAGGTTCAAGGGCATCTTCCTACATCGAAAACATGCATGAGAAACCCAGAAGATGGTACACCGTGTGATGGGGAAAGGTTTCTAAAACGCACCTCATTTCTCATCTCCTTGTGCTCGGGTTCGCCATTCCAGCCACTTTACTAGCAATCTCCCTACTTGGAGCATCAGCACCTTTAACCTCCTGTTCCGTACAGGTTGCAATTTGTCCTGAGGATGAACGGGAAGACGGGGAACCAATGAGAGACTAGCTCTTGGTGTTGGGACAGGCACAGGTCACTCTATTTTCCCATCAGGAAGAAGAATTAACCACAGGCTCAGCCTGCCCCCCGGAACCAGAACAGGGCCTGAAGCCATCCTGCGCTTTTGCGGCCAGCTCCCAGAAAAGCGACTTGTAAAATGGAGCTTCAGGGCACTGCAATTCACAAACCTGCAGAGTTATAAATGATAACTCTCGTCCACAAATATATTGAGGGAAGGCAAAGAAGAGGATTTGAAATCAAGGCAGAATTGCAGGAAACAGATTTCAGGAGGTAGATTCGAATCGCCTTTAAAGCACATGAAAAGCGGCAAAACGTTGACAATGATGCCCTTGGCCAAAAAGGGCGTATGCGTTTTTTCCTGAATATATTCAGGAAAAAACGCATACGCCCTTTTTGGCCAACCAAGCAACCTGGAAAGGCAAATCAGCGCTACAAAGAAGTCTCGCTTCCCATCGGTCAAAAGGGCCATGCTGAAAAAAGTGTCAAAACCAGAAATGCAGGACAGGCCATGGAGAAATGGGAGCCTTGCTACACTGATGGGCGGGATGTAAATTGCCAACAGCCACTCTGGAGAAGTGTACGGTGTGTCCTGAAACATCTAAAAAACACAGCTTAGAGAGCATAGGGCACTTCCACGCATGGGGGGATAAAGAGGGAAAATTGAAAATCAGCAAGACACAAGCACCCCAAAGTTTAGGGCTGCTCTGTTGACAAGGACCTCCACTTCATTCCACCTTAAATATCCCAGGAAAGCGAAAAATGGATCAAAAAGTTGTGGTCCTTATGTACAATGGAATATCACTCAGCCATGAAATCAATGTCATAAGGCTAGTAGCAGCATGATGAGTGGATTTAGGTAAGACGATTCTAAGTGAAATAAGTCACACAGAAAAGGACACTTCTCATAAGGTGTCACTTATAGAGGGAATGTAAAAACCGTTACACTTGAACTGAATTACAAAACAGAACAGAGTCACACATGCAGAAAACACACTATGGCTGCTTAACGGGAAAGGTGAGGTGGGGTGATACATAAAACAAGAGTTTCAAATTAGCTCAGATACCGTTCCATAAACCCAATATGTAATAGACAAGACCTACTCCTTGCTCAGAGAACTGGACTCAACACGCCCGATTCACCGCACAAGAATATATCTGACTAGTAATAATCTTAAAACCTATGTATTGATATCTCTCTGTTAGTGTGTCAAGTGGGTGTAAAGCGACATAAACACAGCCGTGAAAAGCTGCTAAACCCCATTATAAAAATAAATTACTTTTAAAAACCCATGAAACAAAGACAGGGAAAGAGAGAGAAATTCTTACACAATTCGTTCAGGGGCAGTGATGCAACCTGGATTGACCATATCTAGACCCACAGCTGGATGAGACATAAGGGTGGACACTCTTGGGGCTGAGAGGTTTGGTGAGGTTGGGTGAGCAAACGCAGACCCTTTAAAGTAATACTGCGTGCTACCCGTCGCATGGGTCCCAAATCTCCAGGTTCAAGGGCATCTTCCTACATCGAAAACATGCATGAGAAACCCAGAAGATGGTACACCGTGTGATGGGGAAAGGTTTCTAAAATGCACCCCATTTCTCATCTCCTTGTGCTCGGGTTCGCCATTCCAGCCACTTTACTAGCAATCTCCCTGCTTGGAGCATCAGCACCTTTAACCTCCTGTTCCGTACAGGTTGCAATTTGTCCTGAGGATGAACGGGAAGACGGGGAACCAATGAGAGACTAGCTCTTGGTGTTGGGACAGGCACAGGTCACTCTATTTTCCCATCAGGAAGAAGAATTAACCACAGGCTCAGCCTGCCCCCCGGAACCAGAACAGGGCCTGAAGCCATCCGGCGCTTTTGCGGCCAGCTCCCAGAAAAGCGACTTGTAAAATGGAGCTTCAGGGCACTGCAATTCACAAACCTGCAGAGTTATAAATGATAACTCTCGTCCACAAATATATTGAGGGAAGGCAAAGAAGAGGATTTGAAATCAAGGCAGAATTGCAGGAAACAGATTTCAGGAGGTAGATTCGAATCGCCTTTAAAGCACATGAAAAGCGGCAAAACGTTAACAATGATGCCCTTGGCCAAAAAGGGCGTATGCGTTTTTTCCTGAATATATTCAGGAAAAAACGCATACGCCCTTTTTGGCCAACCAAGCAACCTGGAAAGGCAAATCAGCGCTACAAAGAAGTCTCGCTTCCCATCGGTCAAAAGGGCCATGCTGAAAAAAGTGTCAAAACCAGAAATGCAGGACAGGCCATGGAGAAATGGGAGCCTTGCTACACTGATGGGCGGGATGTAAATTGCCAACAGCCACTCTGGAGAAGTGTACGGTGTGTCCTGAAACATCTAAAAAACACAGCTTAGAGAGCATAGGGCACTTCCACGCATGGGGGGATAAAGAGGGAAAATTGAAAATCAGCAAGACACAAGCACCCCAAAGTTTAGGGCTGCTCTGTTGACAAGGACCTCCACTTCATTCCACCTTAAATATCCCAGGAAAGCGAAAAATGGATCAAAAAGTTGTGGTCCTTATGTACAATGGAATATCACTCAGCCATGAAATCAATGTCATAAGGCTAGTAGCAGCATGATGAGTGGATTTAGGTAAGACGATTCTAAGTGAAATAAGTCACACAGAAAAGGACACTTCTCATAAGGTGTCACTTATAGAGGGAATGTAAAAACCGTTACACTTGAACTGAATTACAAAACAGAACAGAGTCACACATGCAGAAAACACACTATGGCTGCTTAACGGGAAAGGTGAGGTGGGGTAATACATAAAACAAGAGTTTCAAATTAGCTCAGATACCGTTCCATAAACCCAATATGTAATAGACAAGACCTACTCCTTGCTCAGAGAACTGGACTCAACACGCCCGATTCACCGCACGAGAATATATCTGACTAGTAATAATCTTAAAACCTATGTATTGATATCTCTCTGTTAGTGTGTCAAGTGGGTGTAAAGCGACATAAACACAGCCGTGAAAAGCTGCTAAACCCCATTATAAAAATAAATTACTTTTAAAAACCCATGAAACAAAGACAGGGAAAGAGAGAGAAATTCTTACACAATTCGTTCAGGGGCAGTGATGCAACCTGGATTGACCATATCTAGACCCACAGCTGGATGAGACATAAGGGTGGACACTCTTGGGGCTGAGAGGTTTGGTGAGGTTGGGTGAGCAAACGCAGACCCTTTAAAGTAATACTGCGTGCTACCCGTCGCATGGGTCCCAAATCTCCAGGTTCAAGGGCATCTTCCTACATCGAAAACATGCATGAGAAACCCAGAAGATGGTACACCGTGTGATGGGGAAAGGTTTCTAAAACGCACCTCATTTCTCATCTCCTTGTGCTCGGGTTCGCCATTCCAGCCACTTTACTAGCAATCTCCCTACTTGGAGCATCAGCACCTTTAACCTCCTGTTCCGTACAGGTTGCAATTTGTCCTGAGGATGAACGGGAAGACGGGGAACCAATGAGAGACTAGCTCTTGGTGTTGGGACAGGCACAGGTCACTCTATTTTCCCATCAGGAAGAAGAATTAACCGCAGGCTCAGCCTGCCCCCCGGAACCAGAACAGGGCCTGAAGCCATCCTGCGCTTTTGCGGCCAGCTCCCAAAAAAGCGACTTGTAAAATGGAGCTTCAGGGCACTGCAATTCACAAACCTGCAGAGTTATAAATGATAACTCTCGTCCACAAATATATTGAGGGAAGGCAAAGAAGAGGATTTGAAATCAAGGCAGAATTGCAGGAAACAGATTTCAGGAGGTAGATTCGAATCGCCTTTAAAGCACATGAAAAGCGGCAAAACGTTGACAATGATGCCCTTGGCCAAAAAGGGCGTATGCGTTTTTTCCTGAATATATTCAGGAAAAAACGCATACGCCCTTTTTGGCCAACCAAGCAACCTGGAAAGGCAAATCAGCGCTACAAAGAAGTCTCGCTTCCCATCGGTCAAAAGGGCCATGCTGAAAAAAGTGTCAAAACCAGAAATGCAGGACAGGCCATGGAGAAATGGGAGCCTTGCTACACTGATGGGCGGGATGTAAATTGCCAACAGCCACTCTGGAGAAGTGTACGGTGTGTCCTGAAACATCTAAAAAACACAGCTTAGAGAGCATAGGGCACTTCCACGCATGGGGGGATAAAGAGGGAAAATTGAAAATCAGCAAGACACAAGCACCCCAAAGTTTAGGGCTGCTCTGTTGACAAGGACCTCCACTTCATTCCACCTTAAATATCCCAGGAAAGCGAAAAATGGATCAAAAAGTTGTGGTCCTTATGTACAATGGAATATCACTCAGCCATGAAATCAATGTCATAAGGCTAGTAGCAGCATGATGAGTGGATTTAGGTAAGACGATTCTAAGTGAAATAAGTCACACAGAAAAGGACACTTCTCATAAGGTGTCACTTATAGAGGGAATGTAAAAACCGTTACACTTGAACTGAATTACAAAACAGAACAGAGTCACACATGCAGAAAACACACTATGGCTGCTTAACGGGAAAGGTGAGGTGGGGTGATACATAAAACAAGAGTTTCAAATTAGCTCAGATACCGTTCCATAAACCCAATATGTAATAGACAAGACCTACTCCTTGCTCAGAGAACTGGACTCAACACGCCCGATTCACCGCACAAGAATATATCTGACTAGTAATAATCTTAAAACCTATGTATTGATATCTCTCTGTTAGTGTGTCAAGTGGGTGTAAAGCGACATAAACACAGCCGTGAAAAGCTGCTAAACCCCATTATAAAAATAAATTACTTTTAAAAACCCATGAAACAAAGACAGGGAAAGAGAGAGAAATTCTTACACAATTCGTTCAGGGGCAGTGATGCAACCTGGATTGACCATATCTAGACCCACAGCTGGATGAGACATAAGGGTGGACACTCTTGGGGCTGAGAGGTTTGGTGAGGTTGGGTGAGCAAACGCAGACCCTTTAAAGTAATACTGCGTGCTACCCGTCGCATGGGTCCCAAATCTCCAGGTTCAAGGGCATCTTCCTACATCGAAAACATGCATGAGAAACCCAGAAGATGGTACACCGTGTGATGGGGAAAGGTTTCTAAAATGCACCCCATTTCTCATCTCCTTGTGCTCGGGTTCGCCATTCCAGCCACTTTACTAGCAATCTCCCTGCTTGGAGCATCAGCACCTTTAACCTCCTGTTCCGTACAGGTTGCAATTTGTCCTGAGGATGAACGGGAAGACGGGGAACCAATGAGAGACTAGCTCTTGGTGTTGGGACAGGCACAGGTCACTCTATTTTCCCATCAGGAAGAAGAATTAACCACAGGCTCAGCCTGCCCCCCGGAACCAGAACAGGGCCTGAAGCCATCCGGCGCTTTTGCGGCCAGCTCCCAGAAAAGCGACTTGTAAAATGGAGCTTCAGGGCACTGCAATTCACAAACCTGCAGAGTTATAAATGATAACTCTCGTCCACAAATATATTGAGGGAAGGCAAAGAAGAGGATTTGAAATCAAGGCAGAATTGCAGGAAACAGATTTCAGGAGGTAGATTCGAATCGCCTTTAAAGCACATGAAAAGCGGCAAAACGTTAACAATGATGCCCTTGGCCAAAAAGGGCGTATGCGTTTTTTCCTGAATATATTCAGGAAAAAACGCATACGCCCTTTTTGGCCAACCAAGCAACCTGGAAAGGCAAATCAGCGCTACAAAGAAGTCTCGCTTCCCATCGGTCAAAAGGGCCATGCTGAAAAAAGTGTCAAAACCAGAAATGCAGGACAGGCCATGGAGAAATGGGAGCCTTGCTACACTGATGGGCGGGATGTAAATTGCCAACAGCCACTCTGGAGAAGTGTACGGTGTGTCCTGAAACATCTAAAAAACACAGCTTAGAGAGCATAGGGCACTTCCACGCATGGGGGGATAAAGAGGGAAAATTGAAAATCAGCAAGACACAAGCACCCCAAAGTTTAGGGCTGCTCTGTTGACAAGGACCTCCACTTCATTCCACCTTAAATATCCCAGGAAAGCGAAAAATGGATCAAAAAGTTGTGGTCCTTATGTACAATGGAATATCACTCAGCCATGAAATCAATGTCATAAGGCTAGTAGCAGCATGATGAGTGGATTTAGGTAAGACGATTCTAAGTGAAATAAGTCACACAGAAAAGGACACTTCTCATAAGGTGTCACTTATAGAGGGAATGTAAAAACCGTTACACTTGAACTGAATTACAAAACAGAACAGAGTCACACATGCAGAAAACACACTATGGCTGCTTAACGGGAAAGGTGAGGTGGGGTAATACATAAAACAAGAGTTTCAAATTAGCTCAGATACCGTTCCATAAACCCAATATGTAATAGACAAGACCTACTCCTTGCTCAGAGAACTGGACTCAACACGCCCGATTCACCGCACGAGAATATATCTGACTAGTAATAATCTTAAAACCTATGTATTGATATCTCTCTGTTAGTGTGTCAAGTGGGTGTAAAGCGACATAAACACAGCCGTGAAAAGCTGCTAAACCCCATTATAAAAATAAATTACTTTTAAAAACCCATGAAACAAAGACAGGGAAAGAGAGAGAAATTCTTACACAATTCGTTCAGGGGCAGTGATGCAACCTGGATTGACCATATCTAGACCCACAGCTGGATGAGACATAAGGGTGGACACTCTTGGGGCTGAGAGGTTTGGTGAGGTTGGGTGAGCAAACGCAGACCCTTTAAAGTAATACTGCGTGCTACCCGTCGCATGGGTCCCAAATCTCCAGGTTCAAGGGCATCTTCCTACATCGAAAACATGCATGAGAAACCCAGAAGATGGTACACCGTGTGATGGGGAAAGGTTTCTAAAACGCACCTCATTTCTCATCTCCTTGTGCTCGGGTTCGCCATTCCAGCCACTTTACTAGCAATCTCCCTACTTGGAGCATCAGCACCTTTAACCTCCTGTTCCGTACAGGTTGCAATTTGTCCTGAGGATGAACGGGAAGACGGGGAACCAATGAGAGACTAGCTCTTGGTGTTGGGACAGGCACAGGTCACTCTATTTTCCCATCAGGAAGAAGAATTAACCGCAGGCTCAGCCTGCCCCCCGGAACCAGAACAGGGCCTGAAGCCATCCTGCGCTTTTGCGGCCAGCTCCCAAAAAAGCGACTTGTAAAATGGAGCTTCAGGGCACTGCAATTCACAAACCTGCAGAGTTATAAATGATAACTCTCGTCCACAAATATATTGAGGGAAGGCAAAGAAGAGGATTTGAAATCAAGGCAGAATTGCAGGAAACAGATTTCAGGAGGTAGATTCGAATCGCCTTTAAAGCACATGAAAAGCGGCAAAACGTTGACAATGATGCCCTTGGCCAAAAAGGGCGTATGCGTTTTTTCCTGAATATATTCAGGAAAAAACGCATACGCCCTTTTTGGCCAACCAAGCAACCTGGAAAGGCAAATCAGCGCTACAAAGAAGTCTCGCTTCCCATCGGTCAAAAGGGCCATGCTGAAAAAAGTGTCAAAACCAGAAATGCAGGACAGGCCATGGAGAAATGGGAGCCTTGCTACACTGATGGGCGGGATGTAAATTGCCAACAGCCACTCTGGAGAAGTGTACGGTGTGTCCTGAAACATCTAAAAAACACAGCTTAGAGAGCATAGGGCACTTCCACGCATGGGGGGATAAAGTGGGAAAATTGAAAATCAGCAAGACACAAGCACCCCAAAGTTTAGGGCTGCTCTGTTGACAAGGACCTCCACTTCATTCCACCTTAAATATCCCAGGAAAGCGAAAAATGGATAAAAAAGTTGTGGTCCTTATGTACAATGGAATATCACTCAGCCATGAAATCAATGTCATAAGGCTAGTAGCAGCATGATGAGTGGATTTAGGTAAGACGATTCTAAGTGAAATAAGTCACACAGAAAAGGACACTTCTCATAAGGTGTCACTTATAGAGGGAATGTAAAAACCGTTACACTTGAACTGAATTACAAAACAGAACAGAGTCACACATGCAGAAAACACACTATGGCTGCTTAACGGGAAAGGTGAGGTGGGGTGATACATAAAACAAGAGTTTCAAATTAGCTCAGATACCGTTCCATAAACCCAATATGTAATAGACAAGACCTACTCCTTGCTCAGAGAACTGGACTCAACACGCCCGATTCACCGCACAAGAATATATCTGACTAGTAATAATCTTAAAACCTATGTATTGATATCTCTCTGTTAGTGTGTCAAGTGGGTGTAAAGCGACATAAACACAGCCGTGAAAAGCTGCTAAACCCCATTATAAAAATAAATTACTTTTAAAAACCCATGAAACAAAGACAGGGAAAGAGAGAGAAATTCTTACACAATTCGTTCAGGGGCAGTGATGCAACCTGGATTGACCATATCTAGACCCACAGCTGGATGAGACATAAGGGTGGACACTCTTGGGGCTGAGAGGTTTGGTGAGGTTGGGTGAGCAAACGCAGACCCTTTAAAGTAATACTGCGTGCTACCCGTCGCATGGGTCCCAAATCTCCAGGTTCAAGGGCATCTTCCTACATCGAAAACATGCATGAGAAACCCAGAAGATGGTACACCGTGTGATGGGGAAAGGTTTCTAAAACGCACCTCATTTCTCATCTCCTTGTGCTCGGGTTCGCCATTCCAGCCACTTTACTAGCAATCTCCCTACTTGGAGCATCAGCACCTTTAACCTCCTGTTCCGTACAGGTTGCAATTTGTCCTGAGGATGAACGGGAAGACGGGGAACCAATGAGAGACTAGCTCTTGGTGTTGGGACAGGCACAGGTCACTCTATTTTCCCATCAGGAAGAAGAATTAACCACAGGCTCAGCCTGCCCCCCGGAACCAGAACAGGGCCTGAAGCCATCCTGCGCTTTTGCGGCCAGCTCCCAGAAAAGCGACTTGTAAAATGGAGCTTCAGGGCACTGCAATTCACAAACCTGCAGAGTTATAAATGATAACTCTCGTCCACAAATATATTGAGGGAAGGCAAAGAAGAGGATTTGAAATCAAGGCAGAATTGCAGGAAACAGATTTCAGGAGGTAGATTCGAATCGCCTTTAAAGCACATGAAAAGCGGCAAAACGTTGACAATGATGCCCTTGGCCAAAAAGGGCGTATGCGTTTTTTCCTGAATATATTCAGGAAAAAACGCATACGCCCTTTTTGGCCAACCAAGCAACCTGGAAAGGCAAATCAGCGCTACAAAGAAGTCTCGCTTCCCATCGGTCAAAAGGGCCATGCTGAAAAAAGTGTCAAAACCAGAAATGCAGGACAGGCCATGGAGAAATGGGAGCCTTGCTACACTGATGGGCGGGATGTAAATTGCCAACAGCCACTCTGGAGAAGTGTACGGTGTGTCCTGAAACATCTAAAAAACACAGCTTAGAGAGCATAGGGCACTTCCACGCATGGGGGGATAAAGAGGGAAAATTGAAAATCAGCAAGACACAAGCACCCCAAAGTTTAGGGCTGCTCTGTTGACAAGGACCTCCACTTCATTCCACCTTAAATATCCCAGGAAAGCGAAAAATGGATCAAAAAGTTGTGGTCCTTATGTACAATGGAATATCACTCAGCCATGAAATCAATGTCATAAGGCTAGTAGCAGCATGATGAGTGGATTTAGGTAAGACGATTCTAAGTGAAATAAGTCACACAGAAAAGGACACTTCTCATAAGGTGTCACTTATAGAGGGAATGTAAAAACCGTTACACTTGAACTGAATTACAAAACAGAACAGAGTCACACATGCAGAAAACACACTATGGCTGCTTAACGGGAAAGGTGAGGTGGGGTGATACATAAAACAAGAGTTTCAAATTAGCTCAGATACCGTTCCATAAACCCAATATGTAATAGACAAGACCTACTCCTTGCTCAGAGAACTGGACTCAACACGCCCGATTCACCGCACAAGAATATATCTGACTAGTAATAATCTTAAAACCTATGTATTGATATCTCTCTGTTAGTGTGTCAAGTGGGTGTAAAGCGACATAAACACAGCCGTGAAAAGCTGCTAAACCCCATTATAAAAATAAATTACTTTTAAAAACCCATGAAACAAAGACAGGGAAAGAGAGAGAAATTCTTACACAATTCGTTCAGGGGCAGTGATGCAACCTGGATTGACCATATCTAGACCCACAGCTGGATGAGACATAAGGGTGGACACTCTTGGGGCTGAGAGGTTTGGTGAGGTTGGGTGAGCAAACGCAGACCCTTTAAAGTAATACTGCGTGCTACCCGTCGCATGGGTCCCAAATCTCCAGGTTCAAGGGCATCTTCCTACATCGAAAACATGCATGAGAAACCCAGAAGATGGTACACCGTGTGATGGGGAAAGGTTTCTAAAATGCACCCCATTTCTCATCTCCTTGTGCTCGGGTTCGCCATTCCAGCCACTTTACTAGCAATCTCCCTGCTTGGAGCATCAGCACCTTTAACCTCCTGTTCCGTACAGGTTGCAATTTGTCCTGAGGATGAACGGGAAGACGGGGAACCAATGAGAGACTAGCTCTTGGTGTTGGGACAGGCACAGGTCACTCTATTTTCCCATCAGGAAGAAGAATTAACCACAGGCTCAGCCTGCCCCCCGGAACCAGAACAGGGCCTGAAGCCATCCTGCGCTTTTGCGGCCAGCTCCCAGAAAAGCGACTTGTAAAATGGAGCTTCAGGGCACTGCAATTCACAAACCTGCAGAGTTATAAATGATAACTCTCGTCCACAAATATATTGAGGGAAGGCAAAGAAGAGGATTTGAAATCAAGGCAGAATTGCAGGAAACAGATTTCAGGAGGTAGATTCGAATCGCCTTTAAAGCACATGAAAAGCGGCAAAACGTTGACAATGATGCCCTTGGCCAAAAAGGGCGTATGCGTTTTTTCCTGAATATATTCAGGAAAAAACGCATACGCCCTTTTTGGCCAACCAAGCAACCTGGAAAGGCAAATCAGCGCTACAAAGAAGTCTCGCTTCCCATCGGTCAAAAGGGCCATGCTGAAAAAAGTGTCAAAACCAGAAATGCAGGACAGGCCATGGAGAAATGGGAGCCTTGCTACACTGATGGGCGGGATGTAAATTGCCAACAGCCACTCTGGAGAAGTGTACGGTGTGTCCTGAAACATCTAAAAAACACAGCTTAGAGAGCATAGGGCACTTCCACGCATGGGGGGATAAAGAGGGAAAATTGAAAATCAGCAAGACACAAGCACCCCAAAGTTTAGGGCTGCTCTGTTGACAAGGACCTCCACTTCATTCCACCTTAAATATCCCAGGAAAGCGAAAAATGGATCAAAAAGTTGTGGTCCTTATGTACAATGGAATATCACTCAGCCATGAAATCAATGTCATAAGGCTAGTAGCAGCATGATGAGTGGATTTAGGTAAGACGATTCTAAGTGAAATAAGTCACACAGAAAAGGACACTTCTCATAAGGTGTCACTTATAGAGGGAATGTAAAAACCGTTACACTTGAACTGAATTACAAAACAGAACAGAGTCACACATGCAGAAAACACACTATGGCTGCTTAACGGGAAAGGTGAGGTGGGGTGATACATAAAACAAGAGTTTCAAATTAGCTCAGATACCGTTCCATAAACCCAATATGTAATAGACAAGACCTACTCCTTGCTCAGAGAACTGGACTCAACACGCCCGATTCACCGCACAAGAATATATCTGACTAGTAATAATCTTAAAACCTATGTATTGATATCTCTCTGTTAGTGTGTCAAGTGGGTGTAAAGCGACATAAACACAGCCGTGAAAAGCTGCTAAACCCCATTATAAAAATAAATTACTTTTAAAAACCCATGAAACAAAGACAGGGAAAGAGAGAGAAATTCTTACACAATTCGTTCAGGGGCAGTGATGCAACCTGGATTGACCATATCTAGACCCACAGCTGGATGAGACATAAGGGTGGACACTCTTGGGGCTGAGAGGTTTGGTGAGGTTGGGTGAGCAAACGCAGACCCTTTAAAGTAATACTGCGTGCTACCCGTCGCATGGGTCCCAAATCTCCAGGTTCAAGGGCATCTTCCTACATCGAAAACATGCATGAGAAACCCAGAAGATGGTACACCGTGTGATGGGGAAAGGTTTCTAAAATGCACCCCATTTCTCATCTCCTTGTGCTCGGGTTCGCCATTCCAGCCACTTTACTAGCAATCTCCCTGCTTGGAGCATCAGCACCTTTAACCTCCTGTTCCGTACAGGTTGCAATTTGTCCTGAGGATGAACGGGAAGACGGGGAACCAATGAGAGACTAGCTCTTGGTGTTGGGACAGGCACAGGTCACTCTATTTTCCCATCAGGAAGAAGAATTAACCACAGGCTCAGCCTGCCCCCCGGAACCAGAACAGGGCCTGAAGCCATCCGGCGCTTTTGCGGCCAGCTCCCAGAAAAGCGACTTGTAAAATGGAGCTTCAGGGCACTGCAATTCACAAACCTGCAGAGTTATAAATGATAACTCTCGTCCACAAATATATTGAGGGAAGGCAAAGAAGAGGATTTGAAATCAAGGCAGAATTGCAGGAAACAGATTTCAGGAGGTAGATTCGAATCGCCTTTAAAGCACATGAAAAGCGGCAAAACGTTAACAATGATGCCCTTGGCCAAAAAGGGCGTATGCGTTTTTTCCTGAATATATTCAGGAAAAAACGCATACGCCCTTTTTGGCCAACCAAGCAACCTGGAAAGGCAAATCAGCGCTACAAAGAAGTCTCGCTTCCCATCGGTCAAAAGGGCCATGCTGAAAAAAGTGTCAAAACCAGAAATGCAGGACAGGCCATGGAGAAATGGGAGCCTTGCTACACTGATGGGCGGGATGTAAATTGCCAACAGCCACTCTGGAGAAGTGTACGGTGTGTCCTGAAACATCTAAAAAACACAGCTTAGAGAGCATAGGGCACTTCCACGCATGGGGGGATAAAGAGGGAAAATTGAAAATCAGCAAGACACAAGCACCCCAAAGTTTAGGGCTGCTCTGTTGACAAGGACCTCCACTTCATTCCACCTTAAATATCCCAGGAAAGCGAAAAATGGATCAAAAAGTTGTGGTCCTTATGTACAATGGAATATCACTCAGCCATGAAATCAATGTCATAAGGCTAGTAGCAGCATGATGAGTGGATTTAGGTAAGACGATTCTAAGTGAAATAAGTCACACAGAAAAGGACACTTCTCATAAGGTGTCACTTATAGAGGGAATGTAAAAACCGTTACACTTGAACTGAATTACAAAACAGAACAGAGTCACACATGCAGAAAACACACTATGGCTGCTTAACGGGAAAGGTGAGGTGGGGTAATACATAAAACAAGAGTTTCAAATTAGCTCAGATACCGTTCCATAAACCCAATATGTAATAGACAAGACCTACTCCTTGCTCAGAGAACTGGACTCAACACGCCCGATTCACCGCACGAGAATATATCTGACTAGTAATAATCTTAAAACCTATGTATTGATATCTCTCTGTTAGTGTGTCAAGTGGGTGTAAAGCGACATAAACACAGCCGTGAAAAGCTGCTAAACCCCATTATAAAAATAAATTACTTTTAAAAACCCATGAAACAAAGACAGGGAAAGAGAGAGAAATTCTTACACAATTCGTTCAGGGGCAGTGATGCAACCTGGATTGACCATATCTAGACCCACAGCTGGATGAGACATAAGGGTGGACACTCTTGGGGCTGAGAGGTTTGGTGAGGTTGGGTGAGCAAACGCAGACCCTTTAAAGTAATACTGCGTGCTACCCGTCGCATGGGTCCCAAATCTCCAGGTTCAAGGGCATCTTCCTACATCGAAAACATGCATGAGAAACCCAGAAGATGGTACACCGTGTGATGGGGAAAGGTTTCTAAAACGCACCTCATTTCTCATCTCCTTGTGCTCGGGTTCGCCATTCCAGCCACTTTACTAGCAATCTCCCTACTTGGAGCATCAGCACCTTTAACCTCCTGTTCCGTACAGGTTGCAATTTGTCCTGAGGATGAACGGGAAGACGGGGAACCAATGAGAGACTAGCTCTTGGTGTTGGGACAGGCACAGGTCACTCTATTTTCCCATCAGGAAGAAGAATTAACCGCAGGCTCAGCCTGCCCCCCGGAACCAGAACAGGGCCTGAAGCCATCCTGCGCTTTTGCGGCCAGCTCCCAAAAAAGCGACTTGTAAAATGGAGCTTCAGGGCACTGCAATTCACAAACCTGCAGAGTTATAAATGATAACTCTCGTCCACAAATATATTGAGGGAAGGCAAAGAAGAGGATTTGAAATCAAGGCAGAATTGCAGGAAACAGATTTCAGGAGGTAGATTCGAATCGCCTTTAAAGCACATGAAAAGCGGCAAAACGTTGACAATGATGCCCTTGGCCAAAAAGGGCGTATGCGTTTTTTCCTGAATATATTCAGGAAAAAACGCATACGCCCTTTTTGGCCAACCAAGCAACCTGGAAAGGCAAATCAGCGCTACAAAGAAGTCTCGCTTCCCATCGGTCAAAAGGGCCATGCTGAAAAAAGTGTCAAAACCAGAAATGCAGGACAGGCCATGGAGAAATGGGAGCCTTGCTACACTGATGGGCGGGATGTAAATTGCCAACAGCCACTCTGGAGAAGTGTACGGTGTGTCCTGAAACATCTAAAAAACACAGCTTAGAGAGCATAGGGCACTTCCACGCATGGGGGGATAAAGTGGGAAAATTGAAAATCAGCAAGACACAAGCACCCCAAAGTTTAGGGCTGCTCTGTTGACAAGGACCTCCACTTCATTCCACCTTAAATATCCCAGGAAAGCGAAAAATGGATAAAAAAGTTGTGGTCCTTATGTACAATGGAATATCACTCAGCCATGAAATCAATGTCATAAGGCTAGTAGCAGCATGATGAGTGGATTTAGGTAAGACGATTCTAAGTGAAATAAGTCACACAGAAAAGGACACTTCTCATAAGGTGTCACTTATAGAGGGAATGTAAAAACCGTTACACTTGAACTGAATTACAAAACAGAACAGAGTCACACATGCAGAAAACACACTATGGCTGCTTAACGGGAAAGGTGAGGTGGGGTGATACATAAAACAAGAGTTTCAAATTAGCTCAGATACCGTTCCATAAACCCAATATGTAATAGACAAGACCTACTCCTTGCTCAGAGAACTGGACTCAACACGCCCGATTCACCGCACAAGAATATATCTGACTAGTAATAATCTTAAAACCTATGTATTGATATCTCTCTGTTAGTGTGTCAAGTGGGTGTAAAGCGACATAAACACAGCCGTGAAAAGCTGCTAAACCCCATTATAAAAATAAATTACTTTTAAAAACCCATGAAACAAAGACAGGGAAAGAGAGAGAAATTCTTACACAATTCGTTCAGGGGCAGTGATGCAACCTGGATTGACCATATCTAGACCCACAGCTGGATGAGACATAAGGGTGGACACTCTTGGGGCTGAGAGGTTTGGTGAGGTTGGGTGAGCAAACGCAGACCCTTTAAAGTAATACTGCGTGCTACCCGTCGCATGGGTCCCAAATCTCCAGGTTCAAGGGCATCTTCCTACATCGAAAACATGCATGAGAAACCCAGAAGATGGTACACCGTGTGATGGGGAAAGGTTTCTAAAACGCACCTCATTTCTCATCTCCTTGTGCTCGGGTTCGCCATTCCAGCCACTTTACTAGCAATCTCCCTACTTGGAGCATCAGCACCTTTAACCTCCTGTTCCGTACAGGTTGCAATTTGTCCTGAGGATGAACGGGAAGACGGGGAACCAATGAGAGACTAGCTCTTGGTGTTGGGACAGGCACAGGTCACTCTATTTTCCCATCAGGAAGAAGAATTAACCACAGGCTCAGCCTGCCCCCCGGAACCAGAACAGGGCCTGAAGCCATCCTGCGCTTTTGCGGCCAGCTCCCAGAAAAGCGACTTGTAAAATGGAGCTTCAGGGCACTGCAATTCACAAACCTGCAGAGTTATAAATGATAACTCTCGTCCACAAATATATTGAGGGAAGGCAAAGAAGAGGATTTGAAATCAAGGCAGAATTGCAGGAAACAGATTTCAGGAGGTAGATTCGAATCGCCTTTAAAGCACATGAAAAGCGGCAAAACGTTGACAATGATGCCCTTGGCCAAAAAGGGCGTATGCGTTTTTTCCTGAATATATTCAGGAAAAAACGCATACGCCCTTTTTGGCCAACCAAGCAACCTGGAAAGGCAAATCAGCGCTACAAAGAAGTCTCGCTTCCCATCGGTCAAAAGGGCCATGCTGAAAAAAGTGTCAAAACCAGAAATGCAGGACAGGCCATGGAGAAATGGGAGCCTTGCTACACTGATGGGCGGGATGTAAATTGCCAACAGCCACTCTGGAGAAGTGTACGGTGTGTCCTGAAACATCTAAAAAACACAGCTTAGAGAGCATAGGGCACTTCCACGCATGGGGGGATAAAGAGGGAAAATTGAAAATCAGCAAGACACAAGCACCCCAAAGTTTAGGGCTGCTCTGTTGACAAGGACCTCCACTTCATTCCACCTTAAATATCCCAGGAAAGCGAAAAATGGATCAAAAAGTTGTGGTCCTTATGTACAATGGAATATCACTCAGCCATGAAATCAATGTCATAAGGCTAGTAGCAGCATGATGAGTGGATTTAGGTAAGACGATTCTAAGTGAAATAAGTCACACAGAAAAGGACACTTCTCATAAGGTGTCACTTATAGAGGGAATGTAAAAACCGTTACACTTGAACTGAATTACAAAACAGAACAGAGTCACACATGCAGAAAACACACTATGGCTGCTTAACGGGAAAGGTGAGGTGGGGTGATACATAAAACAAGAGTTTCAAATTAGCTCAGATACCGTTCCATAAACCCAATATGTAATAGACAAGACCTACTCCTTGCTCAGAGAACTGGACTCAACACGCCCGATTCACCGCACAAGAATATATCTGACTAGTAATAATCTTAAAACCTATGTATTGATATCTCTCTGTTAGTGTGTCAAGTGGGTGTAAAGCGACATAAACACAGCCGTGAAAAGCTGCTAAACCCCATTATAAAAATAAATTACTTTTAAAAACCCATGAAACAAAGACAGGGAAAGAGAGAGAAATTCTTACACAATTCGTTCAGGGGCAGTGATGCAACCTGGATTGACCATATCTAGACCCACAGCTGGATGAGACATAAGGGTGGACACTCTTGGGGCTGAGAGGTTTGGTGAGGTTGGGTGAGCAAACGCAGACCCTTTAAAGTAATACTGCGTGCTACCCGTCGCATGGGTCCCAAATCTCCAGGTTCAAGGGCATCTTCCTACATCGAAAACATGCATGAGAAACCCAGAAGATGGTACACCGTGTGATGGGGAAAGGTTTCTAAAATGCACCCCATTTCTCATCTCCTTGTGCTCGGGTTCGCCATTCCAGCCACTTTACTAGCAATCTCCCTGCTTGGAGCATCAGCACCTTTAACCTCCTGTTCCGTACAGGTTGCAATTTGTCCTGAGGATGAACGGGAAGACGGGGAACCAATGAGAGACTAGCTCTTGGTGTTGGGACAGGCACAGGTCACTCTATTTTCCCATCAGGAAGAAGAATTAACCACAGGCTCAGCCTGCCCCCCGGAACCAGAACAGGGCCTGAAGCCATCCTGCGCTTTTGCGGCCAGCTCCCAGAAAAGCGACTTGTAAAATGGAGCTTCAGGGCACTGCAATTCACAAACCTGCAGAGTTATAAATGATAACTCTCGTCCACAAATATATTGAGGGAAGGCAAAGAAGAGGATTTGAAATCAAGGCAGAATTGCAGGAAACAGATTTCAGGAGGTAGATTCGAATCGCCTTTAAAGCACATGAAAAGCGGCAAAACGTTGACAATGATGCCCTTGGCCAAAAAGGGCGTATGCGTTTTTTCCTGAATATATTCAGGAAAAAACGCATACGCCCTTTTTGGCCAACCAAGCAACCTGGAAAGGCAAATCAGCGCTACAAAGAAGTCTCGCTTCCCATCGGTCAAAAGGGCCATGCTGAAAAAAGTGTCAAAACCAGAAATGCAGGACAGGCCATGGAGAAATGGGAGCCTTGCTACACTGATGGGCGGGATGTAAATTGCCAACAGCCACTCTGGAGAAGTGTACGGTGTGTCCTGAAACATCTAAAAAACACAGCTTAGAGAGCATAGGGCACTTCCACGCATGGGGGGATAAAGAGGGAAAATTGAAAATCAGCAAGACACAAGCACCCCAAAGTTTAGGGCTGCTCTGTTGACAAGGACCTCCACTTCATTCCACCTTAAATATCCCAGGAAAGCGAAAAATGGATCAAAAAGTTGTGGTCCTTATGTACAATGGAATATCACTCAGCCATGAAATCAATGTCATAAGGCTAGTAGCAGCATGATGAGTGGATTTAGGTAAGACGATTCTAAGTGAAATAAGTCACACAGAAAAGGACACTTCTCATAAGGTGTCACTTATAGAGGGAATGTAAAAACCGTTACACTTGAACTGAATTACAAAACAGAACAGAGTCACACATGCAGAAAACACACTATGGCTGCTTAACGGGAAAGGTGAGGTGGGGTGATACATAAAACAAGAGTTTCAAATTAGCTCAGATACCATTCCATAAACCCAATATGTAATAGACAAGACCTACTCCTTGCTCAGAGAACTGGACTCAACACGCCCGATTCACCGCACAAGAATATATCTGACTAGTAATAATCTTAAAACCTATGTATTGATATCTCTCTGTTAGTGTGTCAAGTGGGTGTAAAGCGACATAAACACAGCCGTGAAAAGCTGCTAAACCCCATTATAAAAATAAATTACTTTTAAAAACCCATGAAACAAAGACAGGGAAAGAGAGAGAAATTCTTACACAATTCGTTCAGGGGCAGTGATGCAACCTGGATTGACCATATCTAGACCCACAGCTGGATGAGACATAAGGGTGGACACTCTTGGGGCTGAGAGGTTTGGTGAGGTTGGGTGAGCAAACGCAGACCCTTTAAAGTAATACTGCGTGCTACCCGTCGCATGGGTCCCAAATCTCCAGGTTCAAGGGCATCTTCCTACATCGAAAACATGCATGAGAAACCCAGAAGATGGTACACCGTGTGATGGGGAAAGGTTTCTAAAATGCACCTCATTTCTCATCTCCTTGTGCTCGGGTTCGCCATTCCAGCCACTTTACTAGCAATCTCCCTACTTGGAGCATCAGCACCTTTAACCTCCTGTTCCGTACAGGTTGCAATTTGTCCTGAGGATGAACGGGAAGACGGGGAACCAATGAGAGACTAGCTCTTGGTGTTGGGACAGGCACAGGTCACTCTATTTTCTCATCAGGAAGAAGAATTAACCACAGGCTCAGCCTGCCCCCCGGAACCAGAACAGGGCCTGAAGCCATCCTGCGCTTTTGCGGCCAGCTCCCAGAAAAGCGACTTGTAAAATGGAGCTTCAGGGCACTGCAATTCACAAACCTGCAGAGTTATAAATGATAACTCTCGTCCACAAATATATTGAGGGAAGGCAAAGAAGAGGATTTGAAATCAAGGCAGAATTGCAGGAAACAGATTTCAGGAGGTAGATTCGAATCGCCTTTAAAGCACATGAAAAGCGGCAAAACGTTGACAATGATGCCCTTGGCCAAAAAGGGCGTATGCGTTTTTTCCTGAATATATTCAGGAAAAAAAGCATACGCCCTTTTTGGCCAACCAAGCAACCTGGAAAGGCAAATCAGCGCTACAAAGAAGTCTCGCTTCCCATCGGTCAAAAGGGCCATGCTGAAAAAAGTGTCAAAACCAGAAATGCAGGACAGGCCATGGAGGAATCGGAGCCTTGCTACACTGATGGGCGGGATGTAAATTGCCAACAGCCACTCTGGAGAAGTGTACGGTGTGTCCTGAAACATTTAAAAAACACAGCTTAGAGAGCATAGGGCACTTCCACGCATGGGGGGATAAAGTGGGAAAATTGAAAATCAGCAAGACACAAGCATCCCAAAGTTTAGGGCTGCTCTGTTGACAAGGACCTCCACTTCATTCCACCTTAAATATCCCAGGAAAGCGAAAAATGGATCAAAAATTGTGGTCCTTATGTACAATGGAATATCACTCAGCCATGAAATCAATGTCATAAGGCTAGTAGCAGCATGATGAGTGGATTTAGGTAAGACGATTCTAAGTGAAATAAGTCACACAGAACAGGACACTTCTCATAAGGTGTCACTTATAGAGGGAATGTAAAAACCGTTACACTTGAACTGAATTACAAAACAGAACAGAGTCACACATGCAGAAAACGCACTATGGCTGCTTAACGGGAAAGGTGAGGTGGGGTGATACATAAAACAAGAGTTTCAAATTAGCTCAGATACCGTTCCATAAACCCAATATGTAATAGACAAGACCTACTCCTTGCTCAGAGAACTGGACTCAACACGCCCGATTCACCGCACAAGAATATATCTGACTAGTAATAATCTTAAAACCTATGTATTGATATCTCTCTGTTAGTGTGTCAAGTGGGTGTAAAGCGGCATAAACACAGCCGTGAAAAGCAGCTAAACCCCATTATAAAAATAAATTACTTTTAAAAACCCATGAAACAAAGACAGGGAAAGAGAGAGAAATTCTTACACAATTCGTTCAGGGGCAGTGATGCAACCTGGATTGACCATATCTAGACCCACAGCTGGATGAGACATAAGGGTGGACACTCTTGGGGCTGAGAGGTTTGGTGAGGTTGGGTGAGCAAACGCAGACCCTTTAAAGTAATACTGCGTGCTACCCGTCGCATGGGTCCCAAATCTCCAGGTTCAAGGGCATCTTCCTACATCGAAAACATGCATGAGAAACCCAGAAGATGGTACACCGTGTGATGGGGAAAGGTTTCTAAAATGCACCCCATTTCTCATCTCCTTGTGCTCGGGTTCGCCATTCCAGCCACTTTACTAGCAATCTCCCTGCTTGGAGCATCAGCACCTTTAACCTCCTGTTCCGTACTGGTTGCAATTTGTCCTGAGGATGAACGGGAAGACGGGGAACCAATGAGAGACTAGCTCTTGGTGTTGGGACAGGCACAGGTCACTCTATTTTCCCATCAGGAAGAAGAATTAACCACAGGCTCAGCCTGCCCCCCGGAACCAGAACAGGGCCTGAAGCCATCCTGCGCTTTTGCGGCCAGCTCCCAGAAAAGCGACTTGTAAAATGGAGCTTCAGGGCACTGCAATTCACAAACCTGCAGAGTTATAAATGATAACTCTCGTCCACAAATATATTGAGGGAAGGCAAAGAAGAGGATTTGAAATCAAGGCAGAATTGCAGGAAACAGATTTCAGGAGGTAGATTCGAATCGCCTTTAAAGCACATGAAAAGCGGCAAAACGTTAACAATGATGCCCTTGGCCAAAAAGGGCGTATGCGTTTTTTCCTGAATATATTCAGGAAAAAACGCATACGCCCTTTTTGGCCAACCAAGCAACCTGGAAAGGCAAATCAGCGCTACAAAGAAGTCTCGCTTCCCATCGGTCAAAAGGGCCATGCTGAAAAAAGTGTCAAAACCAGAAATGCAGGACAGGCCATGGAGAAATGGGAGCCTTGCTACACTGATGGGCGGGATGTAAATTGCCAACAGCCACTCTGGAGAAGTGTACGGTGTGTCCTGAAACATCTAAAAAACACAGCTTAGAGAGCATAGGGCACTTCCACGCATGGGGGGATAAAGAGGGAAAATTGAAAATCAGCAAGACACAAGCACCCCAAAGTTTAGGGCTGCTCTGTTGACAAGGACCTCCACTTCATTCCACCTTAAATATCCCAGGAAAGCGAAAAATGGATCAAAAAGTTGTGGTCCTTATGTACAATGGAATATCACTCAGCCATGAAATCAATGTCATAAGGCTAGTAGCAGCATGATGAGTGGATTTAGGTAAGACGATTCTAAGTGAAATAAGTCACACAGAAAAGGACACTTCTCATAAGGTGTCACTTATAGAGGGAATGTAAAAACCGTTACACTTGAACTGAATTACAAAACAGAACAGAGTCACACATGCAGAAAACACACTATGGCTGCTTAACGGGAAAGGTGAGGTGGGGTAATACATAAAACAAGAGTTTCAAATTAGCTCAGATACCGTTCCATAAACCCAATATGTAATAGACAAGACCTACTCCTTGCTCAGAGAACTGGACTCAACACGCCCGATTCACCGCACGAGAATATATCTGACTAGTAATAATCTTAAAACCTATGTATTGATATCTCTCTGTTAGTGTGTCAAGTGGGTGTAAAGCGACATAAACACAGCCGTGAAAAGCTGCTAAACCCCATTATAAAAATAAATTACTTTTAAAAACCCATGAAACAAAGACAGGGAAAGAGAGAGAAATTCTTACACAATTCGTTCAGGGGCAGTGATGCAACCTGGATTGACCATATCTAGACCCACAGCTGGATGAGACATAAGGGTGGACACTCTTGGGGCTGAGAGGTTTGGTGAGGTTGGGTGAGCAAACGCAGACCCTTTAAAGTAATACTGCGTGCTACCCGTCGCATGGGTCCCAAATCTCCAGGTTCAAGGGCATCTTCCTACATCGAAAACATGCATGAGAAACCCAGAAGATGGTACACCGTGTGATGGGGAAAGGTTTCTAAAACGCACCTCATTTCTCATCTCCTTGTGCTCGGGTTCGCCATTCCAGCCACTTTACTAGCAATCTCCCTACTTGGAGCATCAGCACCTTTAACCTCCTGTTCCGTACAGGTTGCAATTTGTCCTGAGGATGAACGGGAAGACGGGGAACCAATGAGAGACTAGCTCTTGGTGTTGGGACAGGCACAGGTCACTCTATTTTCCCATCAGGAAGAAGAATTAACCGCAGGCTCAGCCTGCCCCCCGGAACCAGAACAGGGCCTGAAGCCATCCTGCGCTTTTGCGGCCAGCTCCCAAAAAAGCGACTTGTAAAATGGAGCTTCAGGGCACTGCAATTCACAAACCTGCAGAGTTATAAATGATAACTCTCGTCCACAAATATATTGAGGGAAGGCAAAGAAGAGGATTTGAAATCAAGGCAGAATTGCAGGAAACAGATTTCAGGAGGTAGATTCGAATCGCCTTTAAAGCACATGAAAAGCGGCAAAACGTTGACAATGATGCCCTTGGCCAAAAAGGGCGTATGCGTTTTTTCCTGAATATATTCAGGAAAAAACGCATACGCCCTTTTTGGCCAACCAAGCAACCTGGAAAGGCAAATCAGCGCTACAAAGAAGTCTCGCTTCCCATCGGTCAAAAGGGCCATGCTGAAAAAAGTGTCAAAACCAGAAATGCAGGACAGGCCATGGAGAAATGGGAGCCTTGCTACACTGATGGGCGGGATGTAAATTGCCAACAGCCACTCTGGAGAAGTGTACGGTGTGTCCTGAAACATCTAAAAAACACAGCTTAGAGAGCATAGGGCACTTCCACGCATGGGGGGATAAAGAGGGAAAATTGAAAATCAGCAAGACACAAGCACCCCAAAGTTTAGGGCTGCTCTGTTGACAAGGACCTCCACTTCATTCCACCTTAAATATCCCAGGAAAGCGAAAAATGGATCAAAAAGTTGTGGTCCTTATGTACAATGGAATATCACTCAGCCATGAAATCAATGTCATAAGGCTAGTAGCAGCATGATGAGTGGATTTAGGTAAGACGATTCTAAGTGAAATAAGTCACACAGAAAAGGACACTTCTCATAAGGTGTCACTTATAGAGGGAATGTAAAAACCGTTACACTTGAACTGAATTACAAAACAGAACAGAGTCACACATGCAGAAAACACACTATGGCTGCTTAACGGGAAAGGTGAGGTGGGGTGATACATAAAACAAGAGTTTCAAATTAGCTCAGATACCGTTCCATAAACCCAATATGTAATAGACAAGACCTACTCCTTGCTCAGAGAACTGGACTCAACACGCCCGATTCACCGCACAAGAATATATCTGACTAGTAATAATCTTAAAACCTATGTATTGATATCTCTCTGTTAGTGTGTCAAGTGGGTGTAAAGCGACATAAACACAGCCGTGAAAAGCTGCTAAACCCCATTATAAAAATAAATTACTTTTAAAAACCCATGAAACAAAGACAGGGAAAGAGAGAGAAATTCTTACACAATTCGTTCAGGGGCAGTGATGCAACCTGGATTGACCATATCTAGACCCACAGCTGGATGAGACATAAGGGTGGACACTCTTGGGGCTGAGAGGTTTGGTGAGGTTGGGTGAGCAAACGCAGACCCTTTAAAGTAATACTGCGTGCTACCCGTCGCATGGGTCCCAAATCTCCAGGTTCAAGGGCATCTTCCTACATCGAAAACATGCATGAGAAACCCAGAAGATGGTACACCGTGTGATGGGGAAAGGTTTCTAAAATGCACCCCATTTCTCATCTCCTTGTGCTCGGGTTCGCCATTCCAGCCACTTTACTAGCAATCTCCCTGCTTGGAGCATCAGCACCTTTAACCTCCTGTTCCGTACAGGTTGCAATTTGTCCTGAGGATGAACGGGAAGACGGGGAACCAATGAGAGACTAGCTCTTGGTGTTGGGACAGGCACAGGTCACTCTATTTTCCCATCAGGAAGAAGAATTAACCACAGGCTCAGCCTGCCCCCCGGAACCAGAACAGGGCCTGAAGCCATCCTGCGCTTTTGCGGCCAGCTCCCAAAAAAGCGACTTGTAAAATGGAGCTTCAGGGCACTGCAATTCACAAACCTGCAGAGTTATAAATGATAACTCTCGTCCACAAATATATTGAGGGAAGGCAAAGAAGAGGATTTGAAATCAAGGCAGAATTGCAGGAAACAGATTTCAGGAGGTAGATTCGAATCGCCTTTAAAGCACATGAAAAGCGGCAAAACGTTGACAATGATGCCCTTGGCCAAAAAGGGCGTATGCGTTTTTTCCTGAATATATTCAGGAAAAAACGCATACGCCCTTTTTGGCCAACCAAGCAACCTGGAAAGGCAAATCAGCGCTACAAAGAAGTCTCGCTTCCCATCGGTCAAAAGGGCCATGCTGAAAAAAGTGTCAAAACCAGAAATGCAGGACAGGCCATGGAGGAATCGGAGCCTTGCTACACTGATGGGCGGGATGTAAATTGCCAACAGCCACTCTGGAGAAGTGTACGGTGTGTCCTGAAACATCTAAAAAACACAGCTTAGAGAGCATAGGGCACTTCCACGCATGGGGGGATAAAGAGGGAAAATTGAAAATCAGCAAGACACAAGCACCCCAAAGTTTAGGGCTGCTCTGTTGACAAGGACCTCCACTTCATTCCACCTTAAATATCCCAGGAAAGCGAAAAATGGATCAAAAAGTTGTGGTCCTTATGTACAATGGAATATCACTCAGCCATGAAATCAATGTCATAAGGCTAGTAGCAGCATGATGAGTGGATTTAGGTAAGACGATTCTAAGTGAAATAAGTCACACAGAAAAGGACACTTCTCATAAGGTGTCACTTATAGAGGGAATGTAAAAACCGTTACACTTGAACTGAATTACAAAACAGAACAGAGTCACACATGCAGAAAACACACTATGGCTGCTTAACGGGAAAGGTGAGGTGGGGTGATACATAAAACAAGAGTTTCAAATTAGCTCAGATACCATTCCGTAAACCCAATATGTAATAGACAAGACCTACTCCTTGCTCAGAGAACTGGACTCAACACGCCCGATTCACCGCACAAGAATATATCTGACTAGTAATAATCTTAAAACCTATGTATTGATATCTCTCTGTTAGTGTGTCAAGTGGGTGTAAAGCGACATAAACACAGCCCTGAAAAGCTGCTAAACCCCATTATAAAAATAAATTACTTTTAAAAACCCATGAAACAAAGACAGGGAAAGAGAGAGAAATTCTTACACAATTCGTTCAGGGGCAGTGATGCAACCTGGATTGACCATATCTAGACCCACAGCTGGATGAGACATAAGGGTGGACACTCTTGGGGCTGAGAGGTTTGGTGAGGTTGGGTGAGCAAACGCAGACCCTTTAAAGTAATACTGCGTGCTACCCGTCGCATGGGTCCCAAATCTCCAGGTTCAAGGGCATCTTCCTACATCGAAAACATGCATGAGAAACCCAGAAGATGGTACACCGTGTGATGGGGAAAGGTTTCTAAAATGCACCTCATTTCTCATCTCCTTGTGCTCGGGTTCGCCATTCCAGCCACTTTACTAGCAATCTCCCTACTTGGAGCATCAGCACCTTTAACCTCCTGTTCCGTACAGGTTGCAATTTGTCCTGAGGATGAACGGGAAGACGGGGAACCAATGAGAGACTAGCTCTTGGTGTTGGGACAGGCACAGGTCACTCTATTTTCTCATCAGGAAGAAGAATTAACCACAGGCTCAGCCTGCCCCCCGGAACCAGAACAGGGCCTGAAGCCATCCTACGCTTTTGCGGCCAGCTCCCAGAAAAGCGACTTGTAAAATGGAGCTTCAGGGCACTGCAATTCACAAACCTGCAGAGTTATAAATGATAACTCTCGTCCACAAATATATTGAGGGAAGGCAAAGAAGAGGATTTGAAATCAAGGCAGAATTGCAGGAAACAGATTTCAGGAGGTAGATTCGAATCGCCTTTAAAGCACATGAAAAGCGGCAAAACGTTGACAATGATGCCCTTGGCCAAAAAGGGCGTATGCGTTTTTTCCTGAATATATTCAGGAAAAAAAGCATACGCCCTTTTTGGCCAACCAAGCAACCTGGAAAGGCAAATCAGCGCTACAAAGAAGTCTCGCTTCCCATCGGTCAAAAGGGCCATGCTGAAAAAAGTGTCAAAACCAGAAATGCAGGACAGGCCATGGAGGAATCGGAGCCTTGCTACACTGATGGGCGGGATGTAAATTGCCAACAGCCACTCTGGAGAAGTGTACGGTGTGTCCTGAAACATCTAAAAAACACAGCTTAGAGAGCATAGGGCACTTCCACGCATGGGGGGATAAAGTGGGAAAATTGAAAATCAGCAAGACACAAGCATCCCAAAGTTTAGGGCTGCTCTGTTGACAAGGACCTCCACTTCATTCCACCTTAAATATCCCAGGAAAGCGAAAAATGGATCAAAAAGTTGTGGTCCTTATGTACAATGGAATATCACTCAGCCATGAAATCAATGTCATAAGGCTAGTAGCAGCATGATGAGTGGATTTAGGTAAGACGATTCTAAGTGAAATAAGTCACACAGAACAGGACACTTCTCATAAGGTGTCACTTATAGAGGGAATGTAAAAACCGTTACACTTGAACTGAATTACAAAACAGAACAGAGTCACACATGCAGAAAACGCACTATGGCTGCTTAACGGGAAAGGTGAGGTGGGGTGATACATAAAACAAGAGTTTCAAATTAGCTCAGATACCGTTCCATAAACCCAATATGTAATAGACAAGACCTACTCCTTGCTCAGAGAACTGGACTCAACACGCCCGATTCACCGCACAAGAATATATCTGACTAGTAATAATCTTAAAACCTATGTATTGATATCTCTCTGTTAGTGTGTCAAGTGGGTGTAAAGTGGCATAAACACAGCCGTGAAAAGCAGCTAAACCCCATTATAAAAATAAATTACTTTTAAAAACCCATGAAACAAAGACAGGGAAAGAGAGAGAAATTCTTACACAATTCGTTCAGGGGCTGTGATGCAACCTGGATTGACCATATCTAGACCCACAGCTGGATGAGACATAAGGGTGGACACTCTTGGGGCTGAGAGGTTTGGTGAGGTTGGGTGAGCAAACGCAGACCCTTTAAAGTAATACTGCGTGCTACCCGTCGCATGGGTCCCAAATCTCCAGGTTCAAGGGCATCTTCCTACATCGAAAACATGCATGAGAAACCCAGAAGATGGTACACCGTGTGATGGGGAAAGGTTTCTAAAATGAACCTCATTTCTCATCTCCTTGTGCTCGGGTTCGCCATTCCAGCCACTTTACTAGCAATCTCCCTACTTGGAGCATCAGCACCTTTAACCTCCTGTTCCGTACAGGTTGCAATTTGTCCTGAGGATGAACGGGAAGACGGGGAACCAATGAGAGACTAGCTCTTGGTGTTGGGACAGGCACAGGTCACTCTATTTTCCCATCAGGAAGAAGAATTAACCACAGGCTCAGCCTGCCCCCCGGAACCAGAACAGGGCCTGAAGCCATCCTGCGCTTTTGCGGCCAGCTCCCAAAAAAGCGACTTGTAAAATGGAGCTTCAGGGCACTGCAATTCACAAACCTGCAGAGTTATAAATGATAACTCTCGTCCACAAATATATTGAGGGAAGGCAAAGAAGAGGATTTGAAATCAAGGCAGAATTGCAGGAAACAGATTTCAGGAGGTAGATTCGAATCGCCTTTAAAGCACATGAAAAGCGGCAAAACGTTGACAATGATGCCCTTGGCCAAAAAGGGCGTATGCGTTTTTTCCTGAATATATTCAGGAAAAAACGCATACGCCCTTTTTGGCCAACCAAGCAACCTGGAAAGGCAAATCAGCGCTACAAAGAAGTCTCGCTTCCCATCGGTCAAAAGGGCCATGCTGAAAAAAGTGTCAAAACCAGAAATGCAGGACAGGCCATGGAGGAATCGGAGCCTTGCTACACTGATGGGCGGGATGTAAATTGCCAACAGCCACTCTGGAGAAGTGTACGGTGTGTCCTGAAACATCTAAAAAACACAGCTTAGAGAGCATAGGGCACTTCCACGCATGGGGCGATAAAGTGGGAAAATTGAAAATCAGCAAGACACAAGCACCCCAAAGTTTAGGGCTGCTCTGTTGACAAGGACCTCCACTTCATTCCACCTTAAATATCCCAGGAAAGCGAAAAATGGATCAAAAAGTTGTGGTCCTTATGTACAATGGAATATCACTCAGCCATGAAATCAATGTCATAAGGCTAGTAGCAGCATGATGAGTGGATTTAGGTAAGACGATTCTAAGTGAAATAAGTCACACAGAAAAGGACACTTCTCATAAGGTGTCACTTATAGAGGGAATGTAAAAACCGTTACACTTGAACTGAATTACAAAACAGAACAGAGTCACACATGCAGAAAACACACTATGGCTGCTTAACGGGAAAGGTGAGGTGGGGTGATACATAAAACAAGAGTTTCAAATTAGCTCAGATACCATTCCGTAAACCCAATATGTAATAGACAAGACCTACTCCTTGCTCAGAGAACTGGACTCAACACGCCCGATTCACCGCACAAGAATATATCTGACTAGTAATAATCTTAAAACCTATGTATTGATATCTCTCTGTTAGTGTGTCAAGTGGGTGTAAAGCGACATAAACAGAGCTGTGAAAAGCTGCTAAACCCCATTATAAAAATAAATTACTTTTAAAAACCCATGAAACAAAGACAGGGAAAGAGAGAGAAATTCTTACACAATTCGTTCAGGGGCAGTGATGCAACCTGGATTGACCATATCTAGACACACAGCTGGATGAGACATAAGGTTGGACACTCTTGGGGCTGAGAGGTTTGGTGAGGTTGGGTGAGCAAACGCAGACCCTTTAAAGTAATACTGCGTGCTACCCGTCGCATGGGTCCCAAATCTCCAGGTTCAAGGGCATCTTCCTACATCGAAAACATGCATGAGAAACCCAGAAGATGGTACACCGTGTGATGGGGAAAGGTTTCTAAAATGCACCTCATTTCTCATCTCCTTGTGCTCGGGTTCGCCATTCCAGCCACTTTACTAGCAATCTCCCTACTTGGAGCATCAGCACCTTTAACCTCCTGTTCCGTACAGGTTACAATTTGTCCTGAGGATGAACGGGAAGACGGGGAACCAATGAGAGACTAGCTCTTGGTGTTGGGACAGGCACAGGTCACTCTATTTTCCCATCAGGAAGAAGAATTAACCACAGGCTCAGCCTGCCCCCCGGAACCAGAACAGGGCCTGAAGCCATCCTGCGCTTTTGCGGCCAGCTCCCAGAAAAGCGACTTGTAAAATGGAGCTTCAGGGCACTGCAATTCACAAACCTGCAGAGTTATAAATGATAACTCTCGTCCACAAATATATTGAGGGAAGGCAAAGAAGAGGATTTGAAATCAAGGCAGAATTGCAGGAAACAGATTTCAGGAGGTAGATTCGAATCGCCTTTAAAGCACATGAAAAGCGGCAAAACGTTGACAATGATGCCCTTGGCCAAAAAGGGCGTATGCGTTTTTTCCTGAATATATTCAGGAAAAAACGCATACGCCCTTTTTGGCCAACCAAGCAACCTGGAAAGGCAAATCAGCGCTACAAAGAAGTCTCGCTTCCCATCGGTCAAAAGGGCCATGCTGAAAAAAGTGTCAAAACCAGAAATGCAGGACAGGCCATGGAGGAATCGGAGCCTTGCTACACTGATGGGCGGGATGTAAATTGCCAACAGCCACTCTGGAGAAGTGTACGGTGTGTCCTGAAACATCTAAAAAACACAGTTTAGAGAGCATAGGGCACTTCCACGCATGGGGGGATAAAGTGGGAAAATTGAAAATCAGCAAGACACAAGCACCCCAAAGTTTAGGGCTGCTCTGTTGACAAGGACCTCCACTTCATTCCACCTTAAATATCCCAGGAAAGCGAAAAATGGATCAAAAAGTTGTGGTCCTTATGTACAATGGAATATCACTCAGCCATGAAATCAATGTCATAAGGCTAGTAGCAGCATGATGAGTGGATTTAGGTAAGACGATTCTAAGTGAAATAAGTCACACAGAACAGGACACTTCTCATAAGGTGTCACTTATAGAGGGAATGTAAAAACCGTTACACTTGAACTGAATTACAAAACAGAACAGAGTCACACATGCAGAAAACGCACTATGGCTGCTTAACGGGAAAGGTGAGGTGGGGTGATACATAAAACAAGAGTTTCAAATTAGCTCAGATACCGTTCCATAAACCCAATATGTAATAGACAAGACCTACTCCTTGCTCAGAGAACTGGACTCAACACGCCCGATTCACCGCACAAGAATATATCTGACTAGTAATAATCTTAAAACCTATGTATTGATATCTCTCTGTTAGTGTGTCAAGTGGGTGTAAAGCGGCATAAACACAGCCGTGAAAAGCAGCTAAACCCCATTATAAAAATAAATTACTTTTAAAAACCCATGAAACAAAGACAGGGAAAGAGAGAGCAATTCTTACACAATTCGTTCAGGGGCTGTGATGCAACCTGGATTGACCATATCTAGACCCACAGCTGGATGAGACATAAGGGTGGACACTCTTGGGGCTGAGAGGTTTGGTGAGGTTGGGTGAGCAAACGCAGACCCTTTAAAGTAATACTGCGTGCTACCCGTCGCATGGGTCCCAAATCTCCAGGTTCAAGGGCATCTTCCTACATCGAAAACATGCATGAGAAACCCAGAAGATGGTACACCGTGTGATGGGGAAAGGTTTCTAAAATGCACCTCATTTCTCATATCCTTGTGCTCGGGTTCGCCATTCCAGCCACTTTACTAGCAATCTCCCTACTTGGAGCATCAGCACCTTTAACCTCCTGTTCTGTACAGGTTGCAATTTGTCCTGAGGATGAACGGGAAGACGGGGAACCAATGAGAGACTAGCTCTTGGTGTTGGGACAGGCACAGGTCACTCTATTTTCCCATCAGGAAGAAGAATTAACCACAGGCTCAGCCTGCCTCCCGGAACCAGAACAGGGCCTGAAGCCATCCTGCGCTTTTGCGGCCAGCTCCCAAAAAAGCGACTTGTAAAATGGAGCTTCAGGGCACTGCAATTCACAAACCTGCAGAGTTATAAATGATAACTCTCGTCCACAAATATATTGAGGGAAGGCAAAGAAGAGGATTTGAAATCAAGGCAGAATTGCAGGAAACAGATTTCAGGAGGTAGATTCGAATCGCCTTTAAAGCACATGAAAAGCGGCAAAACGTTGACAATGATGCCCTTGGCCAAAAAGGGCGTATGCGTTTTTTCCTGAATATATTCAGGAAAAAACGCATACGCCCTTTTTGGCCAACCAAGCAACCTGGAAAGGCAAATCAGCGCTACAAAGAAGTCTCGCTTCCCATCGGTCAAAAGGGCCATGCTGAAAAAAGTGTCAAAACCAGAAATGCAGGACAGGCCATGGAGAAATGGGAGCCTTGCTACACTGATGGGCGGGATGTAAATTGCCAACAGCCACTCTGGAGAAGTGTACGGTGTGTCCTGAAACATCTAAAAAACACAGCTTAGAGAGCATAGGGCACTTCCACGCATGGGGGGATAAAGTGGGAAAATTGAAAATCAGCAAGACACAAGCACCCCAAAGTTTAGGGCTGCTCTGTTGACAAGGACCTCCACTTCATTCCACCTTAAATATCCCAGGAAAGCGAAAAATGGATCAAAAAGTTGTGGTCCTTATGTACAATGGAATATCACTCAGCCATGAAATCAATGTCATAAGGCTAGTAGCAGCATGATGAGTGGATTTAGGTAAGACGATTCTAAGTGAAATAAGTCACACAGAAAAGGACACTTCTCATAAGGTGTCACTTATAGAGGGAATGTAAAAACCGTTACACTTGAACTGAATTACAAAACAGAACAGAGTCACACATGCAGAAAACACACTATGGCTGCTTAACGGGAAAGGTGAGGTGGGGTGATACATAAAACAAGAGTTTCAAATTAGCTCAGATACCGTTCCATAAACCCAATATGTAATAGACAAGACCTACTCCTTGCACAGAGAACTGGACTCAACACGCCCGATTCAACGCACAAGAATATATCTGACTAGTAATAATCTTAAAACCTATGTATTGATATCTCTCTGTTAGTGTGTCAAGTGGGTGTAAAGCAACATAAACACAGCCGTGAAAAGCTGCTAAACCCCATTATAAAAATAAATTACTTTTAAAAACCCATGAAACAAAGACAGGGAAAGAGAGAGAAATTCTTACACAATTCGTTCAGGGGCTGTGATGCAACCTGGATTGACCATATCTAGACCCACAGCTGGATGAGACATAAGGGTGGACACTCTTGGGGCTGAGAGGTTTGGTGAGGTTGGGTGAGCAAACGCAGACCCTTTAAAGTAATACTGCGTGCTACCCGTCGCATGGGTCCGAAATCTCCAGGTTCAAGGGCATCTTCCTACTTCGAAAACATGCATGAGAAACCCAGAAGATGGTACACCGTGTGATGGGGAAAGGTTTCTAAAATGCACCTCATTTCTCATCTCCTTGTGCTCGGGTTCGCCATTCCAGCCACTTTACTAGCAATCTCCCTACTTGGAGCATCAGCACCTTTAACCTCCTGTTCCGTACAGGTTGCAATTTGTCCTGAGGATGAACGGGAAGACGGGGAACCAATGAGAGACTAGCTCTTGGTGTTGGGACAGGCACAGGTCACTCTATTTTCCCATCAGGAAGAAGAATTAACCACAGGCTCAGCCTGCCCCCCGGAACCAGAACAGGGCCTGAAGCCATCCTGCGCTTTTGCGGCCAGCTCCCAAAAAAGCGACTTGTAAAATGGAGCTTCAGGGCACTGCAATTCACAAACCTGCAGAGTTATAAATGATAACTCTCGTCCACAAATATATTGAGGGAAGGCAAAGAAGAGGATTTGAAATCAAGGCAGAATTGCAGGAAACAGATTTCAGGAGGTAGATTCGAATCGCCTTTAAAGCACATGAAAAGCGGCAAAACGTTGACAATGATGCCCTTGGCCAAAAAGGGCGTATGCGTTTTTTCCTGAATATATTCAGGAAAAAACGCATACGCCCTTTTTGGCCAACCAAGCAACCTGGAAAGGCAAATCAGCGCTACAAAGAAGTCTCGCTTCCCATCGGTCAAAAGGGCCATGCTGAAAAAAGTGTCAAAACCAGAAATGCAGGACAGGCCATGGAGAAATGGGAGCCTTGCTACACTGATGGGCGGGATGTAAATTGCCAACAGCCACTCTGGAGAAGTGTACGGTGTGTCCTGAAACATCTAAAAAACACAGCTTAGAGAGCATAGGGCACTTCCACGCATGGGGGGATAAAGTGGGAAAATTGAAAATCAGCAAGACACAAGCACCCCAAAGTTTAGGGCTGCTCTGTTGACAAGGACCTCCACTTCATTCCACCTTAAATATCCCAGGAAAGCGAAAAATGGATCAAAAAGTTGTGGTCCTTATGTACAATGGAATATCACTCAGCCATGAAATCAATGTCATAAGGCTAGTAGCAGCATGATGAGTGGATTTAGGTAAGACGATTCTAAGTGAAATAAGTCACACAGAAAAGGACACTTCTCATAAGGTGTCACTTATAGAGGGAATGTAAAAACCGTTACACTTGAACTGAATTACAAAACAGAACAGAGTCACACATGCAGAAAACACACTATGGCTGCTTAACGGGAAAGGTGAGGTGGGGTGATACATAAAACAAGAGTTTCAAATTAGCTCAGAAATCGTTCCATAAACCCAATATGTAATAGACAAGACCTACTCCTTGCACAGAGAACTGGACTCAACACGCCCGATTCAACGCACAAGAATATATCTGACTAGTAATAATCTTAAAACCTATGTATTGATATCTCTCTGTTAGTGTGTCAAGTGGGTGTAAAGCAACATAAACACAGCCGTGAAAAGCTGCTAAACCCCATTATAAAAATAAATTACTTTTAAAAACCCATGAAACAAAGACAGGGAAAGAGAGAGAAATTCTTACACAATTCGTTCAGGGGCTGTGATGCAACCTGGATTGACCATATCTAGACCCACAGCTGGATGAGACATAAGGGTGGACACTCTTGGGGCTGAGAGGTTTGGTGAGGTTGGGTGAGCAAACGCAGACCCTTTAAAGTAATACTGCGTGCTACCCGTCGCATGGGTCCGAAATCTCCAGGTTCAAGGGCATCTTCCTACTTCGAAAACATGCATGAGAAACCCAGAAGATGGTACACCGTGTGATGGGGAAAGGTTTCTAAAATGCACCTCATTTCTCATCTCCTTGTGCTCGGGTTCGCCATTCCAGCCACTTTACTAGCAATCTCCCTACTTGGAGCATCAGCACCTTTAACCTCCTGTTCCGTACAGTTTGCAATTTGTCCTGAGGATGAACGGGAAGACGGGGAACCAATGAGAGACTAGCTCTTGGTGTTGGGACAGGCACAGGTCACTCTATTTTCCCATCAGGAAGAAGAATTAACCACAGGCTCAGCCTGCCCCCCGGAACCAGAACAGGGCCTGAAGCCATCCTGCGCTTTTGCGGCCAGCTCCCAGAAAAGCGACTTGTAAAATGGAGCTTCAGGGCACTGCAATTCACAAACCTGCAGAGTTATAAATGATAACTCTCGTCCACAAATATATTGAGGGAAGGCAAAGAAGAGGATTTGAAATCAAGGCAGAATTGCAGGAAACAGATTTCAGGAGGTAGATTCGAATCGCCTTTAAAGCACATGAAAAGCGGCAAAACGTTGACAATGATGCCCTTGGCCAAAAAGGGCGTATGCGTTTTTTCCTGAATATATTCAGGAAAAAACGCATACGCCCTTTTTGGCCAACCAAGCAACCTGGAAAGGCAAATCAGCGCTACAAAGAAGTCTCGCTTCCCATCGGTCAAAAGGGCCATGCTGAAAAAAGTGTCAAAACCAGAAATGCAGGACAGGCCATGGAGGAATCGGAGCCTTGCTACACTGATGGGCGGGATGTAAATTGCCAACAGCCACTCTGGAGAAGTGTACGGTGTGTCCTGAAACATCTAAAAAACACAGTTTAGAGAGCATAGGGCACTTCCACGCATGGGGGGATAAAGTGGGAAAATTGAAAATCAGCAAGACACAAGCACCCCAAAGTTTAGGGCTGCTCTGTTGACAAGGACCTCCACTTCATTCCACCTTAAATATCCCAGGAAAGCGAAAAATGGATCAAAAAGTTGTGGTCCTTATGTACAATGGAATATCACTCAGCCATGAAATCAATGTCATAAGGCTAGTAGCAGCATGATGAGTGGATTTAGGTAAGACGATTCTAAGTGAAATAAGTCACACAGAACAGGACACTTCTCATAAGGTGTCACTTATAGAGGGAATGTAAAAACCGTTACACTTGAACTGAATTACAAAACAGAACAGAGTCACACATGCAGAAAACGCACTATGGCTGCTTAACGGGAAAGGTGAGGTGGGGTGATACATAAAACAAGAGTTTCAAATTAGCTCAGATACCGTTCCATAAACCCAATATGTAATAGACAAGACCTACTCCTTGCTCAGAGAACTGGACTCAACACGCCCGATTCACCGCACAAGAATATATCTGACTAGTAATAATCTTAAAACCTATGTATTGATATCTCTCTGTTAGTGTGTCAAGTGGGTGTAAAGCGGCATAAACACAGCCGTGAAAAGCAGCTAAACCCCATTATAAAAATAAATTACTTTTAAAAACCCATGAAACAAAGACAGGGAAAGAGAGAGCAATTCTTACACAATTCGTTCAGGGGCTGTGATGCAACCTGGATTGACCATATCTAGACCCACAGCTGGATGAGACATAAGGGTGGACACTCTTGGGGCTGAGAGGTTTGGTGAGGTTGGGTGAGCAAACGCAGACCCTTTAAAGTAATACTGCGTGCTACCCGTCGCATGGGTCCCAAATCTCCAGGTTCAAGGGCATCTTCCTACATCGAAAACATGCATGAGAAACCCAGAAGATGGTACACCGTGTGATGGGGAAAGGTTTCTAAAATGCACCTCATTTCTCATATCCTTGTGCTCGGGTTCGCCATTCCAGCCACTTTACTAGCAATCTCCCTACTTGGAGCATCAGCACCTTTAACCTCCTGTTCTGTACAGGTTGCAATTTGTCCTGAGGATGAACGGGAAGACGGGGAACCAATGAGAGACTAGCTCTTGGTGTTGGGACAGGCACAGGTCACTCTATTTTCCCATCAGGAAGAAGAATTAACCACAGGCTCAGCCTGCCTCCCGGAACCAGAACAGGGCCTGAAGCCATCCTGCGCTTTTGCGGCCAGCTCCCAAAAAAGCGACTTGTAAAATGGAGCTTCAGGGCACTGCAATTCACAAACCTGCAGAGTTATAAATGATAACTCTCGTCCACAAATATATTGAGGGAAGGCAAAGAAGAGGATTTGAAATCAAGGCAGAATTGCAGGAAACAGATTTCAGGAGGTAGATTCGAATCGCCTTTAAAGCACATGAAAAGCGGCAAAACGTTGACAATGATGCCCTTGGCCAAAAAGGGCGTATGCGTTTTTTCCTGAATATATTCAGGAAAAAACGCATACGCCCTTTTTGGCCAACCAAGCAACCTGGAAAGGCAAATCAGCGCTACAAAGAAGTCTCGCTTCCCATCGGTCAAAAGGGCCATGCTGAAAAAAGTGTCAAAACCAGAAATGCAGGACAGGCCATGGAGAAATGGGAGCCTTGCTACACTGATGGGCGGGATGTAAATTGCCAACAGCCACTCTGGAGAAGTGTACGGTGTGTCCTGAAACATCTAAAAAACACAGCTTAGAGAGCATAGGGCACTTCCACGCATGGGGGGATAAAGTGGGAAAATTGAAAATCAGCAAGACACAAGCACCCCAAAGTTTAGGGCTGCTCTGTTGACAAGGACCTCCACTTCATTCCACCTTAAATATCCCAGGAAAGCGAAAAATGGATCAAAAAGTTGTGGTCCTTATGTACAATGGAATATCACTCAGCCATGAAATCAATGTCATAAGGCTAGTAGCAGCATGATGAGTGGATTTAGGTAAGACGATTCTAAGTGAAATAAGTCACACAGAAAAGGACACTTCTCATAAGGTGTCACTTATAGAGGGAATGTAAAAACCGTTACACTTGAACTGAATTACAAAACAGAACAGAGTCACACATGCAGAAAACACACTATGGCTGCTTAACGGGAAAGGTGAGGTGGGGTGATACATAAAACAAGAGTTTCAAATTAGCTCAGATACCGTTCCATAAACCCAATATGTAATAGACAAGACCTACTCCTTGCACAGAGAACTGGACTCAACACGCCCGATTCAACGCACAAGAATATATCTGACTAGTAATAATCTTAAAACCTATGTATTGATATCTCTCTGTTAGTGTGTCAAGTGGGTGTAAAGCAACATAAACACAGCCGTGAAAAGCTGCTAAACCCCATTATAAAAATAAATTACTTTTAAAAACCCATGAAACAAAGACAGGGAAAGAGAGAGAAATTCTTACACAATTCGTTCAGGGGCTGTGATGCAACCTGGATTGACCATATCTAGACCCACAGCTGGATGAGACATAAGGGTGGACACTCTTGGGGCTGAGAGGTTTGGTGAGGTTGGGTGAGCAAACGCAGACCCTTTAAAGTAATACTGCGTGCTACCCGTCGCATGGGTCCGAAATCTCCAGGTTCAAGGGCATCTTCCTACTTCGAAAACATGCATGAGAAACCCAGAAGATGGTACACCGTGTGATGGGGAAAGGTTTCTAAAATGCACCTCATTTCTCATCTCCTTGTGCTCGGGTTCGCCATTCCAGCCACTTTACTAGCAATCTCCCTACTTGGAGCATCAGCACCTTTAACCTCCTGTTCCGTACAGGTTGCAATTTGTCCTGAGGATGAACGGGAAGACGGGGAACCAATGAGAGACTAGCTCTTGGTGTTGGGACAGGCACAGGTCACTCTATTTTCCCATCAGGAAGAAGAATTAACCACAGGCTCAGCCTGCCCCCCGGAACCAGAACAGGGCCTGAAGCCATCCTGCGCTTTTGCGGCCAGCTCCCAAAAAAGCGACTTGTAAAATGGAGCTTCAGGGCACTGCAATTCACAAACCTGCAGAGTTATAAATGATAACTCTCGTCCACAAATATATTGAGGGAAGGCAAAGAAGAGGATTTGAAATCAAGGCAGAATTGCAGGAAACAGATTTCAGGAGGTAGATTCGAATCGCCTTTAAAGCACATGAAAAGCGGCAAAACGTTGACAATGATGCCCTTGGCCAAAAAGGGCGTATGCGTTTTTTCCTGAATATATTCAGGAAAAAACGCATACGCCCTTTTTGGCCAACCAAGCAACCTGGAAAGGCAAATCAGCGCTACAAAGAAGTCTCGCTTCCCATCGGTCAAAAGGGCCATGCTGAAAAAAGTGTCAAAACCAGAAATGCAGGACAGGCCATGGAGGAATCGGAGCCTTGCTACACTGATGGGCGGGATGTAAATTGCCAACAGCCACTCTGGAGAAGTGTACGGTGTGTCCTGAAACATCTAAAAAACACAGCTTAGAGAGCATAGGGCACTTCCACGCATGGGGGGATAAAGTGGGAAAATTGAAAATCAGCAAGACACAAGCACCCCAAAGTTTAGGGCTGCTCTGTTGACAAGGACCTCCACTTCATTCCACCTTAAATATCCCAGGAAAGCGAAAAATGGATCAAAAATTGTGGTCCTTATGTACAATGGAATATCACTCAGCCATGAAATCAATGTCATAAGGCTAGTAGCAGCATGATGAGTGGATTTAGGTAAGACGATTCTAAGTGAAATAAGTCACACAGAACAGGACACTTCTCATAAGGTGTCACTTATAGAGGGAATGTAAAAACCGTTACACTTGAACTGAATTACAAAACAGAACAGAGTCACACATGCAGAAAACGCACTATGGCTGCTTAACGGGAAAGGTGAGGTGGGGTGATACATAAAACAAGAGTTTCAAATTAGCTCAGATACCGTTCCATAAACCCAATATGTAATAGACAAGACCTACTCCTTGCTCAGAGAACTGGACTCAACACGCCCGATTCACCGCACAAGAATATATCTGACTAGTAATAATCTTAAAACCTATGTATTGATATCTCTCTGTTAGTGTGTCAAGTGGGTGTAAAGCGGCATAAACACAGCCGTGAAAAGCAGCTAAACCCCATTATAAAAATAAATTACTTTTAAAAACCCATGAAACAAAGACAGGGAAAGAGAGAGCAATTCTTACACAATTCGTTCAGGGGCTGTGATGCAACCTGGATTGACCATATCTAGACCCACAGCTGGATGAGACATAAGGGTGGACACTCTTGGGGCTGAGAGGTTTGGTGAGGTTGGGTGAGCAAACGCAGACCCTTTAAAGTAATACTGCGTGCTACCCGTCGCATGGGTCCCAAATCTCCAGGTTCAAGGGCATCTTCCTAAATCGAAAACATGCATGAGAAACCCAGAAGATGGTACACCGTGTGATGGGGAAAGGTTTCTAAAATGCACCTCATTTCTCATCTCCTTGTGCTCGGGTTCGCCATTCCAGCCACTTTACTAGCAATCTCCCTACTTGGAGCATCAGCACCTTTAACCTCCTGTTCCGTACAGGTTGCAATTTGTCCTGAGGATGAACGGGAAGACGGGGAACCAATGAGAGACTAGCTCTTGGTGTTGGGACAGGCACAGGTCACTCTATTTTCCCATCAGGAAGAAGAATTAACCAGAGGCTCAGCCTGCCCCCCGGAACCAGAACAGGGCCTGAAGCCATCCTGCGCTTTTGCGGCCAGCTCCCAAAAAAGCGACTTGTAAAATGGAGCTTCAGGGCAGTGCAATTCACAAACCTGCAGAGTTATAAATGATAACTCTCGTCCACAAATATATTGAGGGAAGGCAAAGAAGAGGATTTGAAATCAAGGCAGAATTGCAGGAAACAGATTTCAGGAGGTAGATTCGAATCGCCTTTAAAGCACATGAAAAGCGGCAAAACGTTGACAATGATGCCCTTGGCCAAAAAGGGCGTATGCGTTTTTTCCTGAATATATTCAGGAAAAAACGCATACGCCCTTTTTGGCCAACCAAGCAACCTGGAAAGGCAAATCAGCGCTACAAAGAAGTCTCGCTTCCCATCGGTCAAAAGGGCCATGCTGAAAAAAGTGTCAAAACCAGAAATGCAGGACAGGCCATGGAGGAATCGGAGCCTTGCTACACTGATGGGCGGGATGTAAATTGCCAACAGCCACTCTGGAGAAGTGTACGGTGTGTCCTGAAACATCTAAAAAACACAGCTTAGAGAGCATAGGGCACTTCCACGCATGGGGCGATAAAGTGGGAAAATTGAAAATCAGCAAGACACAAGCACCCCAAAGTTTAGGGCTGCTCTGTTGACAAGGACCTCCACTTCATTCCACCTTAAATATCCCAGGAAAGCGAAAAATGGATCAAAAAGTTGTGGTCCTTATGTACAATGGAATATCACTCAGCCATGAAATCAATGTCATAAGGCTAGTAGCAGCATGATGAGTGGATTTAGGTAAGACGATTCTAAGTGAAATAAGTCACACAGAACAGGACACTTCTCATAAGGTGTCACTTATAGAGGGAATGTAAAAACCGTTACACTTGAACTGAATTACAAAACAGAACAGAGTCACACATGCAGAAAACGCACTATGGCTGCTTAACGGGAAAGGTGAGGTGGGGTGATACATAAAACAAGAGTTTCAAATTAGCTCAGATACCGTTCCATAAACCCAATATGTAATAGACAAGACCTACTCCTTGCTCAGAGAACTGGACTCAACACGCCCGATTCACCGCACAAGAATATATCTGACTAGTAATAATCTTAAAACCTATGTATTGATATCTCTCTGTTAGTGTGTCAAGTGGGTGTAAAGCGGCATAAACACAGCCGTGAAAAGCAGCTAAACCCCATTATAAAAATAAATTACTTTTAAAAACCCATGAAACAAAGACAGGGAAAGAGAGAGCAATTCTTACACAATTCGTTCAGGGGCTGTGATGCAACCTGGATTGACCATATCTAGACCCACAGCTGGATGAGACATAAGGGTGGACACTCTTGGGGCTGAGAGGTTTGGTGAGGTTGGGTGAGCAAACGCAGACCCTTTAAAGTAATACTGCGTGCTACCCGTCGCATGGGTCCCAAATCTCCAGGTTCAAGGGCATCTTCCTAAATCGAAAACATGCATGAGAAACCCAGAAGATCGTACACCGTGTGATGGGGAAAGGTTTCTAAAATGCACCTCATTTCTCATATCCTTGTGCTCGGGTTCGCCATTCCAGCCACTTTACTAGCAATCTCCCTACTTGGAGCATCAGCACCTTTAACCTCCTGTTCTGTACAGGTTGCAATTTGTCCTGAGGATGAACGGGAAGACGGGGAACCAATGAGAGACTAGCTCTTGGTGTTGGGACAGGCACAGGTCACTCTATTTTCCCATCAGGAAGAAGAATTAACCACAGGCTCAGCCTGCCCCCCGGAACCAGAACAGGGCCTGAAGCCATCCTGCGCTTTTGCGGCCAGCTCCCAAAAAAGCGACTTGTAAAATGGAGCTTCAGGGCACTGCAATTCACAAACCTGCAGAGTTATAAATGATAACTCTCGTCCACAAATATATTGAGGGAAGGCAAAGAAGAGGATTTGAAATCAAGGCAGAATTGCAGGAAACAGATTTCAGGAGGTAGATTCGAATCGCCTTTAAAGCACATGAAAAGCGGCAAAACGTTGACAATGATGCCCTTGGCCAAAAAGGGCGTATGCGTTTTTTCCTGAATATATTCAGGAAAAAACGCATACGCCCTTTTTGGCCAACCAAGCAACCTGGAAAGGCAAATCAGCGCTACAAAGAAGTCTCGCTTCCCATCGGTCAAAAGGGCCATGCTGAAAAAAGTGTCAAAACCAGAAATGCAGGACAGGCCATGGAGAAATGGGAGCCTTGCTACACTGATGGGCGGGATGTAAATTGCCAACAGCCACTCTGGAGAAGTGTACGGTGTGTCCTGAAACATCTAAAAAACACAGCTTAGAGAGCATAGGGCACTTCCACGCATGGGGGGATAAAGTGGGAAAATTGAAAATCAGCAAGACACAAGCACCCCAAAGTTTAGGGCTGCTCTGTTGACAAGGACCTCCACTTCATTCCACCTTAAATATCCCAGGAAAGCGAAAAATGGATCAAAAAGTTGTGGTCCTTATGTACAATGGAATATCACTCAGCCATGAAATCAATGTCATAAGGCTAGTAGCAGCATGATGAGTGGATTTAGGTAAGACCATTCTAAGTGAAATAAGTCACACAGAAAAGGACACTTCTCATAAGGTGTCACTTATAGAGGGAATGTAAAAACCGTTACACTTGAACTGAATTACAAAACAGAACAGAGTCACACATGCAGAAAACACACTATGGCTGCTTAACGGGAAAGGTGAGGTGGGGTGATACATAAAACAAGAGTTTCAAATTAGCTCAGATACCGTTCCATAAACCCAATATGTAATAGACAAGACCTACTCCTTGCACAGAGTACTGGACTCAACACGCCCGATTCAGCGCACAAGAATATATCTGAGTAGTAATAATCTTAAAACCTATGTATTGATATCTCTCTGTTAGTGTGTCAAGTGGGTGTAAAGCAACATAAACACAGCCGTGAAAAGCTGCTAAACCCCATTATAAAAATAAATTACTTTTAAAAACCCATGAAACAAAGACAGGGTAAGAGAGAGAAATTCTTACACAATTCGTTCAGGGGCTGTGATGCAACCTGGATTGACCATATCTAGACCCACAGCTGGATGAGACATAAGGGTGGACACTCTTGGGGCTGAGAGGTTTGGTGAGGTTGGGTGAGCAAACGCAGACCCTTTAAAGTAATACTGCGTGCTACCCGTCGCATGGGTCCGAAATCTCCAGGTTCAAGGGCATCTTCCTACTTCGAAAACATGCATGAGAAACCCAGAAGATGGTACACCGTGTGATGGGGAAAGGTTTCTAAAATGCACCTCATTTCTCATCTCCTTGTGCTCGGGTTCGCCATTCCAGCCACTTTACTAGCAATCTCCCTACTTGGAGCATCAGCACCTTTAACCTCCTGTTCCGTACAGGTTGCAATTTGTCCTGAGGATGAACGGGAAGACGGGGAACCAATGAGAGACTAGCTCTTGGTGTTGGGACAGGCACAGGTCACTCTATTTTCCCATCAGGAAGAAGAATTAACCACAGGCTCAGCCTGCCCCCCGGAACCAGAACAGGGCCTGAAGCCATCCTGCGCTTTTGCGGCCAGCTCCCAGAAAAGCGACTTGTAAAATGGAGCTTCAGGGCACTGCAATTCACAAACCTGCAGAGTTATAAATGATAACTCTCGTCCACAAATATATTGAGGGAAGGCAAAGAAGAGGATTTGAAATCAAGGCAGAATTGCAGGAAACAGATTTCAGGAGGTAGATTCGAATCGCCTTTAAAGAACATGAAAAGTGGCAAAACGTTGACAATGATGCCCTTGGCCAAAAAGGGCGTATGCGTTTTTTCCTGAATATATTCAGGAAAAAACGCATACGCCCTTTTTGGCCAACCAAGCAACCTGGAAAGGCAAATCAGCGCTACAAAGAAGTCTCGCTTCCCATCGGTCAAAAGGGCCATGCTGAAAAAAGTGTCAAAACCAGAAATGCAGGACAGGCCATGGAGGAATCGGAGCCTTGCTACACTGATGGGCGGGATGTAAATTGCCAACAGCCACTCTGGAGAAGTGTACGGTGTGTCCTGAAACATCTAAAAAACACAGCTTAGAGAGCATAGGGCACTTCCACGCATGGGGGGATAAAGTGGGAAAATTGAAAATCAGCAAGACACAAGCACCCCAAAGTTTAGGGCTGCTCTGTTGACAAGGACCTCCACTTCATTCCACCTTAAATATCCCAGGAAAGCGAAAAATGGATCAAAAAGTTGTGGTCCTTATGTACAATGGAATATCACTCAGCCATGAAATCAATGTCATAAGGCTAGTAGCAGCATGATGAGTGGATTTAGGTAAGACGATTCTAAGTGAAATAAGTCACACAGAACAGGACACTTCTCATAAGGTGTCACTTATAGAGGGAATGTAAAAACCGTTACACTTGAACTGAATTACAAAACAGAACAGAGTCACACTGCAGAAAACGCACTATGGCTGCTTAACGGGAAAGGTGAGGTGGGGTGATACATAAAACAAGAGTTTCAAATTAGCTCAGATACCGTTCCATAAACCCAATATGTAATAGACAAGACCTACTCCTTGCTCAGAGAACTGGACTCAACACGCCCGATTCACCGCACAAGAATATATCTGACTAGTAATAATCTTAAAACCTATGTATTGATATCTCTCTGTTAGTGTGTCAAGTGGGTGTAAAGCAACATAAACACAGCCGTGAAAAGCTGCTAAACCCCATTATAAAAATAAATTACTTTTAAAAACCCATGAAACAAAGACAGGGAAAGAGAGAGAAATTCTTACACAATTCGTTCAGGGGCTGTGATGCAACCTGGATTGACCATATCTAGACCCACAGCTGGATGAGACATAAGGGTGGACACTCTTGGGGCTGAGAGGTTTGGTGAGGTTGGGTGAGCAAACGCAGACCCTTTAAAGTAATACTGCGTGCTACCCGTCGCATGGGTCCGAAATCTCCAGGTTCAAGGGCATCTTCCTACTTCGAAAACATGCATGAGAAACCCAGAAGATGGTACACCGTGTGATGGGGAAAGGTTTCTAAAATGCACCTCATTTCTCATCTCCTTGTGCTCGGGTTCGCCATTCCAGCCACTTTACTAGCAATCTCCCTACTTGGAGCATCAGCACCTTTAACCTCCTGTTCCGTACAGTTTGCAATTTGTCCTGAGGATGAACGGGAAGACGGGGAACCAATGAGAGACTAGCTCTTGGTGTTGGGACAGGCACAGGTCACTCTATTTTCCCATCAGGAAGAAGAATTAACCACAGGCTCAGCCTGCCCCCCGGAACCAGAACAGGGCCTGAAGCCATCCTGCGCTTTTGCGGCCAGCTCCCAGAAAAGCGACTTGTAAAATGGAGCTTCAGGGCACTGCAATTCACAAACCTGCAGAGTTATAAATGATAACTCTCGTCCACAAATATATTGAGGGAAGGCAAAGAAGAGGATTTGAAATCAAGGCAGAATTGCAGGAAACAGATTTCAGGAGGTAGATTCGAATCGCCTTTAAAGAACATGAAAAGCGGCAAAACGTTGACAATGATGCCCTTGGCCAAAAAGGGCGTATGCGTTTTTTCCTGAATATATTCAGGAAAAAACGCATACGCCCTTTTTGGCCAACCAAGCAACCTGGAAAGGCAAATCAGCGCTACAAAGAAGTCTCGCTTCCCATCGGTCAAAAGGGCCATGCTGAAAAAAGTGTCAAAACCAGAAATGCAGGACAGGCCATGGAGGAATCGGAGCCTTGCTACACTGATGGGCGGGATGTAAATTGCCAACAGCCACTCTGGAGAAGTGTACGGTGTGTCCTGAAACATCTAAAAAACACAGCTTAGAGAGCATAGGGCACTTCCACGCATGGGGGGATAAAGTGGGAAAATTGAAAATCAGCAAGACACAAGCACCCCAAAGTTTAGGGCTGCTCTGTTGACAAGGACCTCCACTTCATTCCACCTTAAATATCCCAGGAAAGCGAAAAATGGATCAAAAATTGTGGTCCTTATGTACAATGGAATATCACTCAGCCATGAAATCAATGTCATAAGGCTAGTAGCAGCATGATGAGTGGATTTAGGTAAGACGATTCTAAGTGAAATAAGTCACACAGAACAGGACACTTCTCATAAGGTGTCACTTATAGAGGGAATGTAAAAACCGTTACACTTGAACTGAATTACAAAACAGAACAGAGTCACACATGCAGAAAACGCACTATGGCTGCTTAACGGGAAAGGTGAGGTGGGGTGATACATAAAACAAGAGTTTCAAATTAGCTCAGATACCGTTCCATAAACCCAATATGTAATAGACAAGACCTACTCCTTGCTCAGAGAACTGGACTCAACACGCCCGATTCACCGCACAAGAATATATCTGACTAGTAATAATCTTAAAACCTATGTATTGATATCTCTCTGTTAGTGTGTCAAGTGGGTGTAAAGCGGCATAAACACAGCCGTGAAAAGCAGCTAAACCCCATTATAAAAATAAATTACTTTTAAAAACCCATGAAACAAAGACAGGGAAAGAGAGAGCAATTCTTACACAATTCGTTCAGGGGCTGTGATGCAACCTGGATTGACCATATCTAGACCCACAGCTGGATGAGACATAAGGGTGGACACTCTTGGGGCTGAGAGGTTTGGTGAGGTTGGGTGAGCAAACGCAGACCCTTTAAAGTAATACTGCGTGCTACCCGTCGCATGGGTCCCAAATCTCCAGGTTCAAGGGCATCTTCCTAAATCGAAAACATGCATGAGAAACCCAGAAGATGGTACACCGTGTGATGGGGAAAGGTTTCTAAAATGCACCTCATTTCTCATCTCCTTGTGCTCGGGTTCGCCATTCCAGCCACTTTACTAGCAATCTCCCTACTTGGAGCATCAGCACCTTTAACCTCCTGTTCCGTACAGGTTGCAATTTGTCCTGAGGATGAGCGGGAAGACGGGGAACCAATGAGAGACTAGCTCTTGGTGTTGGGACAGGCACAGGTCACTCTATTTTCCCATCAGGAAGAAGAATTAACCAGAGGCTCAGCCTGCCCCCCGGAACCAGAACAGGGCCTGAAGCCATCCTGCGCTTTTGCGGCCAGCTCCCAAAAAAGCGACTTGTAAAATGGAGCTTCAGGGCACTGCAATTCACAAACCTGCAGAGTTATAAATGATAACTCTCGTCCACAAATATATTGAGGGAAGGCAAAGAAGAGGATTTGAAATCAAGGCAGAATTGCAGGAAACAGATTTCAGGAGGTAGATTCGAATCGCCTTTAAAGCACATGAAAAGCGGCAAAACGTTGACAATGATGCCCTTGGCCAAAAAGGGCGTATGCGTTTTTTCCTGAATATATTCAGGAAAAAACGCATACGCCCTTTTTGGCCAACCAAGCAACCTGGAAAGGCAAATCAGCGCTACAAAGAAGTCTCGCTTCCCATCGGTCAAAAGGGCCATGCTGAAAAAAGTGTCAAAACCAGAAATGCAGGACAGGCCATGGAGGAATCGGAGCCTTGCTACACTGATGGGCGGGATGTAAATTGCCAACAGCCACTCTGGAGAAGTGTACGGTGTGTCCTGAAACATCTAAAAAACACAGCTTAGAGAGCATAGGGCACTTCCACGCATGGGGCGATAAAGTGGGAAAATTGAAAATCAGCAAGACACAAGCACCCCAAAGTTTAGGGCTGCTCTGTTGACAAGGACCTCCACTTCATTCCACCTTAAATATCCCAGGAAAGCGAAAAATGGATCAAAAAGTTGTGGTCCTTATGTACAATGGAATATCACTCAGCCATGAAATCAATGTCATAAGGCTAGTAGCAGCATGATGAGTGGATTTAGGTAAGACGATTCTAAGTGAAATAAGTCACACAGAACAGGACACTTCTCATAAGGTGTCACTTATAGAGGGAATGTAAAAACCGTTACACTTGAACTGAATTACAAAACAGAACAGAGTCACACATGCAGAAAACGCACTATGGCTGCTTAACGGGAAAGGTGAGGTGGGGTGATACATAAAACAAGAGTTTCAAATTAGCTCAGATACCGTTCCATAAACCCAATATGTAATAGACAAGACCTACTCCTTGCTCAGAGAACTGGACTCAACACGCCCGATTCACCGCACAAGAATATATCTGACTAGTAATAATCTTAAAACCTATGTATTGATATCTCTCTGTTAGTGTGTCAAGTGGGTGTAAAGCGGCATAAACACAGCCGTGAAAAGCAGCTAAACCCCATTATAAAAATAAATTACTTTTAAAAACCCATGAAACAAAGACAGGGAAAGAGAGAGCAATTCTTACACAATTCGTTCAGGGGCTGTGATGCAACCTGGATTGACCATATCTAGACCCACAGCTGGATGAGACATAAGGGTGGACACTCTTGGGGCTGAGAGGTTTGGTGAGGTTGGGTGAGCAAACGCAGACCCTTTAAAGTAATACTGCGTGCTACCCGTCGCATGGGTCCCAAATCTCCAGGTTCAAGGGCATCTTCCTAAATCGAAAACATGCATGAGAAACCCAGAAGATCGTACACCGTGTGATGGGGAAAGGTTTCTAAAATGCACCTCATTTCTCATATCCTTGTGCTCGGGTTCGCCATTCCAGCCACTTTACTAGCAATCTCCCTACTTGGAGCATCAGCACCTTTAACCTCCTGTTCTGTACAGGTTGCAATTTGTCCTGAGGATGAACGGGAAGACGGGGAACCAATGAGAGACTAGCTCTTGGTGTTGGGACAGGCACAGGTCACTCTATTTTCCCATCAGGAAGAAGAATTAACCACAGGCTCAGCCTGCCCCCCGGAACCAGAACAGGGCCTGAAGCCATCCTGCGCTTTTGCGGCCAGCTCCCAAAAAAGCGACTTGTAAAATGGAGCTTCAGGGCACTGCAATTCACAAACCTGCAGAGTTATAAATGATAACTCTCGTCCACAAATATATTGAGGGAAGGCAAAGAAGAGGATTTGAAATCAAGGCAGAATTGCAGGAAACAGATTTCAGGAGGTAGATTCGAATCGCCTTTAAAGCACATGAAAAGCGGCAAAACGTTGACAATGATGCCCTTGGCCAAAAAGGGCGTATGCGTTTTTTCCTGAATATATTCAGGAAAAAACGCATACGCCCTTTTTGGCCAACCAAGCAACCTGGAAAGGCAAATCAGCGCTACAAAGAAGTCTCGCTTCCCATCGGTCAAAAGGGCCATGCTGAAAAAAGTGTCAAAACCAGAAATGCAGGACAGGCCATGGAGGAATCGGAGCCTTGCTACACTGATGGGCGGGATGTAAATTGCCAACAGCCACTCTGGAGAAGTGTACGGTGTGTCCTGAAACATCTAAAAAACATAGCTTAGAGAGCATAGGGCACTTCCACGCATGGGGGGATAAAGTGGGAAAATTGAAAATCAGCAAGACACAAGCACCCCAAAGTTTAGGGCTGCTCTGTTGACAAGGACCTCCACTTCATTCCACCTTAAATATCCCAGGAAAGCGAAAAATGGATCAAAAAGTTGTGGTCCTTATGTACAATGGAATATCACTCAGCCATGAAATCAATGTCATAAGGCTAGTAGCAGCATGATGAGTGGATTTAGGTAAGACCATTCTAAGTGAAATAAGTCACACAGAAAAGGACACTTCTCATAAGGTGTCACTTATAGAGGGAATGTAAAAACCGTTACACTTGAACTGAATTACAAAACAGAACAGAGTCACACATGCAGAAAACACACTATGGCTGCTTAACGGGAAAGGTGAGGTGGGGTGATACATAAAACAAGAGTTTCAAATTAGCTCAGATACCGTTCCATAAACCCAATATGTAATAGACAAGACCTACTCCTTGCACAGAGTACTGGACTCAACACGCCCGATTCAGCGCACAAGAATATATCTGAGTAGTAATAATCTTAAAACCTATGTATTGATATCTCTCTGTTAGTGTGTCAAGTGGGTGTAAAGCAACATAAACACAGCCGTGAAAAGCTGCTAAACCCCATTATAAAAATAAATTACTTTTAAAAACCCATGAAACAAAGACAGGGTAAGAGAGAGAAATTCTTACACAATTCGTTCAGGGGCTGTGATGCAACCTGGATTGACCATATCTAGACCCACAGCTGGATGAGACATAAGGGTGGACACTCTTGGGGCTGAGAGGTTTGGTGAGGTTGGGTGAGCAAACGCAGACCCTTTAAAGTAATACTGCGTGCTACCCGTCGCATGGGTCCGAAATCTCCAGGTTCAAGGGCATCTTCCTACTTCGAAAACATGCATGAGAAACCCAGAAGATGGTACACCGTGTGATGGGGAAAGGTTTCTAAAATGCACCTCATTTCTCATCTCCTTGTGCTCGGGTTCGCCATTCCAGCCACTTTACTAGCAATCTCCCTACTTGGAGCATCAGCACCTTTAACCTCCTGTTCCGTACAGGTTGCAATTTGTCCTGAGGATGAACGGGAAGACGGGGAACCAATGAGAGACTAGCTCTTGGTGTTGGGACAGGCACAGGTCACTCTATTTTCCCATCAGGAAGAAGAATTAACCACAGGCTCAGCCTGCCCCCCGGAACCAGAACAGGGCCTGAAGCCATCCTGCGCTTTTGCGGCCAGCTCCCAGAAAAGCGACTTGTAAAATGGAGCTTCAGGGCACTGCAATTCACAAACCTGCAGAGTTATAAATGATAACTCTCGTCCACAAATATATTGAGGGAAGGCAAAGAAGAGGATTTGAAATCAAGGCAGAATTGCAGGAAACAGATTTCAGGAGGTAGATTCGAATCGCCTTTAAAGAACATGAAAAGTGGCAAAACGTTGACAATGATGCCCTTGGCCAAAAAGGGCGTATGCGTTTTTTCCTGAATATATTCAGGAAAAAACGCATACGCCCTTTTTGGCCAACCAAGCAACCTGGAAAGGCAAATCAGCGCTACAAAGAAGTCTCGCTTCCCATCGGTCAAAAGGGCCATGCTGAAAAAAGTGTCAAAACCAGAAATGCAGGACAGGCCATGGAGGAATCGGAGCCTTGCTACACTGATGGGCGGGATGTAAATTGCCAACAGCCACTCTGGAGAAGTGTACGGTGTGTCCTGAAACATCTAAAAAACACAGCTTAGAGAGCATAGGGCACTTCCACGCATGGGGGGATAAAGTGGGAAAATTGAAAATCAGCAAGACACAAGCACCCCAAAGTTTAGGGCTGCTCTGTTGACAAGGACCTCCACTTCATTCCACCTTAAATATCCCAGGAAAGCGAAAAATGGATCAAAAAGTTGTGGTCCTTATGTACAATGGAATATCACTCAGCCATGAAATCAATGTCATAAGGCTAGTAGCAGCATGATGAGTGGATTTAGGTAAGACGATTCTAAGTGAAATAAGTCACACAGAACAGGACACTTCTCATAAGGTGTCACTTATAGAGGGAATGTAAAAACCGTTACACTTGAACTGAATTACAAAACAGAACAGAGTCACACTGCAGAAAACGCACTATGGCTGCTTAACGGGAAAGGTGAGGTGGGGTGATACATAAAACAAGAGTTTCAAATTAGCTCAGATACCGTTCCATAAACCCAATATGTAATAGACAAGACCTACTCCTTGCTCAGAGAACTGGACTCAACACGCCCGATTCACCGCACAAGAATATATCTGACTAGTAATAATCTTAAAACCTATGTATTGATATCTCTCTGTTAGTGTGTCAAGTGGGTGTAAAGCGGCATAAACACAGCCGTGAAAAGCAGCTAAACCCCATTATAAAAATAAATTACTTTTAAAAACCCATGAAACAAAGACAGGGAAAGAGAGAGAAATTCTTACACAATTCGTTCAGGGGCTGTGATGCAACCTGGATTGACCATATCTAGACCCACAGCTGGATGAGACATAAGGGTGGACACTCTTGGGGCTGAGAGGTTTGGTGAGGTTGGGTGAGCAAACGCAGACCCTTTAAAGTAATACTGCGTGCTACCCGTCGCATGGGTCCCAAATCTCCAGGTTCAAGGGCATCTTCCTACATCTAAAACATGCATGAGAAATCCAGAAGATGGTACACCGTGTGATGGGGAAAGGTTTCTAAAATGCACCTCATTTCTCATCTCCTTGTGCTCGGGTTCGCCATTCCAGCCACTTTACTAGCAATCTCCCTACTTGGAGCATCAGCACCTTTAACCTCCTGTTCCGTACAGGTTGCAATTTGTCCTGAGGATGAACGGGAAGACGGGGAACCAATGAGAGACTAGCTCTTGGTGTTGGGACAGGCACAGGTCACTCTATTTTCCCATCAGGATGAAGAATTAACCACAGGCTCAGCCTGCCCCCCGGAACCAGAACAGGGCCTGAAGCCATCCTGCGCTTTTGCGGCCAGCTCCCAGAAAAGCGACTTGTAAAATGGAGCTTCAGGGCACTGCAATTCACAAACCTGCAGAGTTATAAATGATAACTCTCGTCCACAAATATATTGAGGGAAGGCAAAGAAGAGGATTTGAAATCAAGGCAGAATTGCAGGAAACAGATTTCAGGAGGTAGATTCGAATCGCCTTTAAAGCACATGAAAAGCGGCAAAACGTTGACAATGATGCCCTTGGCCAAAAAGGGCGTATGCGTTTTTTCCTGAATATATTCAGGAAAAAACGCATACGCCCTTTTTGGCCAACCAAGCAACCTGGAAAGGCAAATCAGCGCTACAAAGAAGTCTCGCTTCCCATCGGTCAAAAGGGCCATGCTGAAAAAAGTGTCAAAACCAGAAATGCAGGACAGGCCATGGAGGAATCGGAGCCTTGCTACACTGATGGGCGGGATGTAAATTGCCAACAGCCACTCTGGAGAAGTGTACGGTGTGTCCTGAAACATCTAAAAAACACAGCTTAGAGAGCATAGGGCACTTCCACGCATGGGGGGATAAAGTGGGAAAATTGAAAATCAGCAAGACACAAGCACCCCAAAGTTTAGGGCTGCTCTGTTGACAAGGACCTCCACTTCATTCCACCTTAAATATCCCAGGAAAGCGAAAAATGGATCAAAAAGTTGTGGTCCTTATGTACAATGGAATATCACTCAGCCATGAAATCAATGTCATAAGGCTAGTAGCAGCATGATGAGTGGATTTAGGTAAGACGATTCTAAGTGAAATAAGTCACACAGAACAGGACACTTCTCATAAGGTGTCACTTATAGAGAGAATGTAAAAACCGTTACACTTGAACTGAATTACAAAACAGAACAGAGTCACACATGCAGAAAACGCACTATGGCTGCTTAACGGGAAAGGTGAGGTGGGGTGATACATAAAACAAGAGTTTCAAATTAGCTCAGATACCGTTCCATAAACCCAATATGTAATAGACAAGACCTACTCCTTGCTCAGAGAACTGGACTCAACACGCCCGATTCACCGCACAAGAATATATCTGACTAGTAATAATCTTAAAACCTATGTATTGATATCTCTCTGTTAGTGTGTCAAGTGGGTGTAAAGCGGCATAAACACAGCCGTGAAAAGCAGCTAAACCCCATTATAAAAATAAATTACTTTTAAAAACCCATGAAACAAAGACAGGGAAAGAGAGAGAAATTCTTACACAATTCGTTCAGGGGCTGTGATGCAACCTGGATTGACCATATCTAGACCCACAGCTGGATGAGACATAAGGGTGGACACTCTTGGGGCTGAGAGGTTTGGTGAGGTTGGGTGAGCAAACGCAGACCCTTTAAAGTAATACTGCGTGCTACCCGTCGCATGGGTCCCAAATCTCCAGGTTCAAGGGCATCTTCCTACATCGAAAACATGCATGAGAAACCCAGAAGATGGTACACCGTGTGATGGGGAAAGGTTTCTAAAATGCACCTCATTTCTCATCTCCTTGTGCTCGGGTTCGCCATTCCAGCCACTTTACTAGCAATCTCCCTACTTGGAGCATCAGCACCTTTAACCTCCTGTTCCGTACAGGTTGCAATTTGTCCTGAGGATGAACGGGAAGACGGGGAACCAATGAGAGACTAGCTCTTGGTGTTGGGACAGGCACAGGTCACTCTAATTTCCCATCAGGAAGAAGAATTAACCACAGGCTCAGCCTGCCCCCCGGAACCAGAACAGGGCCTGAAGCCATCCTGCGCTTTTGCGGCCAGCTCCCAAAAAAGCGACTTGTAAAATGGAGCTTCAGGGCACTGCAATTCACAAACCTGCAGAGTTATAAATGATAACTCTCGTCCACAAATATATTGAGGGAAGGCAAAGAAGAGGATTTGAAATCAAGGCAGAATGGCAGGAAACAGATTTCAGGAGGTAGATTCGAATCGCCTTTAAAGCACATGAAAAGCGGCAAAACGTTGACAATGATGCCCTTGGCCAAAAAGGGCGTATGCGTTTTTTCCTGAATATATTCAGGAAAAAACGCATATGCCCTTTTTGGCCAACCAAGCAACCTGGAAAGGCAAATCAGCGCTACAAAGAAGTCTCGCTTCCCATCGGTCAAAAGGGCCATGCTGAAAAAAGTGTCAAAACCAAAAATGCAGGACAGGCCATGGAGAAATGGGAGCCTTGCTACACTGATGGGCGGGATGTAAATTGCCAACAGCCACTCTGGAGAAGTGTACGGTTTGTCCTGAAACATCTAAAAAACACAGCTTAGAGAGCATAGGGCACTTCCACGCATGGGGGGATAAAGTGGGAAAATTGAAAATCAGCAAGACACAAGCACCCCAAAGTTTAGGGCTGCTCTGTTGACAAGGACCTCCACTTCATTCCACCTTAAATATCCCAGGAAAGCGAAAAATGGATCAAAAAGTTGTGGTCCTTATGTACAATGGAATATCACTCAGCCATGAAATCAATGTCATAAGGCTAGTAGCAGCATGATGAGTGGATTTAGGTAAGACGATTCTAAGTGAAATAAGTCACACAGAAAAGGACACTTCTCATAAGGTGTCACTTATAGAGGGAATGTAAAAACCGTTACACTTGAACTGAATTACAAAACAGAACAGAGTCACACATGCAGAAAACACACTATGGCTGCTTAACGGGAAAGGTGAGGTGGGGTGATACATAAAACAAGAGTTTCAAATTAGCTCAGATACCGTTCCATAAACCCAATATGTAATAGACAAGACCTACTCCTTGCTCAGAGAACTGGACTCAACACGCCCGATTCACCGCACAAGAATATATCTGACTAGTAATAATCTTAAAACCTATGTATTGATATCTCTCTGTTAGTGTGTCAAGTGGGTGTAAAGCGGCATAAACACAGCCGTGAAAAGCAGCTAAACCCCATTATAAAAATAAATTACTTTTAAAAACCCATGAAACAAAGACAGGGAAAGAGAGAGAAATTCTTACACAATTCGTTCAGGGGCTGTGATGCAACCTGGATTGACCATATCTAGACCCACAGCTGGGTGAGACATAAGGGTGGACACTCTTGGGGCTGAGAGGTTTGGTGAGGTTGGGTGAGCAAACGCAGACCCTTTAAAGTAATACTGCGTGCTACCCGTCGCATGGGTCCCAAATCTCCAGGTTCAAGGGCATCTTCCTACATCGAAAACATGCATGAGAAACCCAGAAGATGGTACACCGTGTGATGGGGAAAGGTTTCTAAAATGCACCTCATTTCTCATCTCCTTGTGCTCGGGTTCGCCATTCCAGCCACTTTACTAGCAATCTCCCTACTTGGAGCATCAGCACCTTTAACCTCCTGTTCCGTACAGGTTGCAATTTGTCCTGAGGATGAACGGGAAGACGGGGAACCAAAGAGAGACTAGCTCTTGGTGTTGGGACAGGCACAGGTCACTCTATTTTCCCATCAGGAAGAAGAATTAACCACAGGCTCAGCCTGCCCCCCGGAACCAGAACAGGGCCTGAAGCCATCCTGCGCTTTTGCGGCCAGCTCCCAAAAAAGCGACTTGTAAAATGGAGCTTCAGGGCACTGCAATTCACAAACCTGCAGAGTTATAAATGATAACTCTCGTCCACAAATATATTGAGGGAAGGCAAAGAAGAGGATTTGAAATCAAGGCAGAATTGCAGGAAACAGATTTCAGGAGGTAGATTCGAATCGCCTTTAAAGCACATGAAAAGCGGCAAAACGTTGACAATGATGCCCTTGGCCAAAAAGGGCGTATGCGTTTTTTCCTGAATATATTCAGGAAAAAACGCATACGCCCTTTTTGGCCAACCAAGCAACCTGGAAAGGCAAATCAGCGCTACAAAGAAGTCTCGCTTCCCATCGGTCAAAAGGGCCATGCTGAAAAAAGTGTCAAAACCAAAAATGCAGGACAGGCCATGGAGAAATGGGAGCCTTGCTACACTGATGGGCGGGATGTAAATTGCCAACAGCCACTCTGGAGAAGTGTACGGTGTGTCCTGAAACATCTAAAAAACACAGCTTAGAGAGCATAGGGCACTTCCACGCATGGGGGGATAAAGTGGGAAAATTGAAAATCAGCAAGACACAAGCACCCCAAAGTTTAGGGCTGCTCTGTTGACAAGGACCTCCACTTCATTCCACCTTAAATATCCCAGGAAAGCGAAAAATGGATCAAAAAGTTGTGGTCCTTATGTACAATGGAATATCACTCAGCCATGAAATCAATGTCATAAGGCTAGTAGCAGCATGATGAGTGGATTTAGGTAAGACGATTCTAAGTGAAATAAGTCACACAGAACAGGACACTTCTCATAAGGTGTCACTTATAGAGGGAATGTAAAAACCGTTACACTTGAACTGAATTACAAAACAGAACAGAGTCACACATGCAGAAAACGCACTATGGCTGCTTAACGGGAAAGGTGAGGTGGGGTGATACATAAAACAAGAGTTTCAAATTAGCTCAGATACCGTTCCATAAACCCAATATGTAATAGACAAGACCTACTCCTTGCTCAGAGAACTGGACTCAACACGCCCGATTCACCGCACAAGAATATATCTGACTAGTAATAATCTTAAAACCTATGTATTGATATCTCTCTGTTAGTGTGTCAAGTGGGTGTAAAGCGGCATAAACACAGCCGTGAAAAGCAGCTAAACCCCATTATAAAAATAAATTACTTTTAAAAACCCATGAAACAAAGACAGGGAAAGAGAGAGAAATTCTTACACAATTCGTTCAGGGGCTGTGATGCAACCTGGATTGACCATATCTAGACCCACAGCTGGATGAGACATAAGGGTGGACACTCTTGGGGCTGAGAGGTTTGGTGAGGTTGGGTGAGCAAACGCAGACCCTTTAAAGTAATACTGCGTGCTACCCGTCGCATGGGTCCCAAATCTCCAGGTTCAAGGGCATCTTCCTACATCGAAAACATGCATGAGAAACCCAGAAGATGGTACACCGTGTGATGGGGAAAGGTTTCTAAAATGCACCTCATTTCTCATCTCCTTGTACTCGGGTTCGCCATTCCAGCCACTTTACTAGCAATCTCCCTACTTGGAGCATCAGCACCTTTAACCTCCTGTTCCGTACAGGTTGCAATTTGTCCTGAGGATGAACGGGAAGACGGGGAACCAATGAGAGACTAGCTCTTGGTGTTGGGACAGGCACAGGTCACTCTATTTTCCCATCAGGAAGAAGAATTAACCACAGGCTCAGCCTGCCCCCCGGAACCAGAACAGGGCCTGAAGCCATCCTGCGCTTTTGCGGCCAGCTCCCAGAAAAGCGACTTGTAAAATGGAGCTTCAGGGCACTGCAATTCACAAACCTGCAGAGTTATAAATGATAACTCTCGTCCACAAATATATTGAGGGAAGGCAAAGAAGAGGATTTGAAATCAAGGCAGAATTGCAGGAAACAGATTTCAGGAGGTAGATTCGAATCGCCTTTAAAGCACATGAAAAGCGGCAAAACGTTGACAATGATGCCCTTGGCCAAAAAGGGCGTATGCGTTTTTTCCTGAATATATTCAGGAAAAAACGCATACGCCCTTTTTGGCCAACCAAGCAACCTGGAAAGGCAAATCAGCGCTACAAAGAAGTCTCGCTTCCCATCGGTCAAAAGGGCCATGCTGAAAAAAGTGTCAAAACCAGAAATGCAGGACAGGCCATGGAGGAATCGGAGCCTTGCTACACTGATGGGCGGGATGTAAATTGCCAACAGCCACTCTGGAGAAGTGTACGGTGTGTCCTGAAACATCTAAAAAACACAGCTTAGAGAGCATAGGGCACTTCCACGCATGGGGGTATAAAGTGGGAAAATTGAAAATCAGCAAGACACAAGCACCCCAAAGTTTAGGGCTGCTCTGTTGACAAGGACCACCACTTCATTCCACCTTAAATATCCCAGGAAAGCGAAAAATGGATCAAAAATTTGTGGTCCTTATGTACAATGGAATATCACTCAGCCATGAAATCAATGTCATAAGGCTAGTAGCAGCATGATGAGTGGATTTAGGTAAGACGATTCTAAGTGAAATAAGTCACACAGAACAGGACACTTCTCATAAGGTGTCACTTATAGAGGGAATGTAAAAACCGTTACACTTGAACTGAATTACAAAACAGAACAGAGTCACACATGCAGAAAACGCACTATGGCTGCTTAACGGGAAAGGTGAGGTGGGGTGATACATAAAACAAGAGTTTCAAATTAGCTCAGATACCGTTCCATAAACCCAATATGTAATAGACAAGACCTACTCCTTGCTCAGAGAACTGGACTCAACACGCCCGATTCACCGCACAAGAATATATCTGACTAGTAATAATCTTAAAACCTATGTATTGATATCTCTCTGTTAGTGTGTCAAGTGGGTGTAAAGCGGCATAAACACAGCCGTGAAAAGCAGCTAAACCCCATTATAAAAATAAATTACTTTTAAAAACCCATGAAACAAAGACAGGGAAAGAGAGAGAAATTCTTACACAATTCGTTCAGGGGCTGTGATGCAACCTGGATTGACCATATCTAGACCCACAGCTGGATGAGACATAAGGGTGGACACTCTTGGGGCTGAGAGGTTTGGTGAGGTTGGGTGAGCAAACGCAGACCCTTTAAAGTAATACTGCGTGCTACCCGTCGCATGGGTCCCAAATCTCCAGGTTCAAGGGCATCTTCCTACATCGAAAACATGCATGAGAAACCCAGAAGATGGTACACCGTGTGATGGGGAAAGGTTTCTAAAATGCACCTCATTTCTCATCTCCTTGTGCTCGGGTTCGCCATTCCAGCCACTTTACTAGCAATCTCCCTACTTGGAGCATCAGCACCTTTAACCTCCTGTTCCGTACAGGTTGCAATTTGTCCTGAGGATGAACGGGAAGACGGGGAACCAATGAGAGACTAGCTCTTGGTGTTGGGACAGGCACAGGTCACTCTATTTTCCCATCAGGAAGAAGAATTAACCACAGGCTCAGCCTGCCCCCCGGAACCAGAACAGGGCCTGAAGCCATCCTGCGCTTTTGCGGCCAGCTCCCAGAAAAGCGACTTGTAAAATGGAGCTTCAGGGCACTGCAATTCACAAACCTGCAGAGTTATAAATGATAACTCTCGTCCACCAATATATTGAGGGAAGGCAAAGAAGAGGATTTGAAATCAAGGCAGAATTGCAGGAAACAGATTTCAGGAGGTAGATTCGAATCGCCTTTAAAGCACATGAAAAGCGGCAAAACGTTGACAATGATGCCCTTGGCCAAAAAGGGCGTATGCGTTTTTTCCTGAATATATTCAGGAAAAAACGCATACGCCCTTTTTGGCCAACCAAGCAACCTGGAAAGGCAAATCAGCGCTACAAAGAAGTCTCGCTTCCCATCGGTCAAAAGGGCCATGCTGAAAAAAGTGTCAAAACCAGAAATGCAGGACAGGCCATGGAGGAATCGGAGCCTTGCTACACTGATGGGCGGGATGTAAATTGCCAACAGCCACTCTGGAGAAGTGTACGGTGTGTCCTGAAACATCTAAAAAACACAGCTTAGAGAGCATAGGGCACTTCCACGCATGGGGGGATAAAGTGGGAAAATTGAAAATCAGCAAGACACAAGCACCCCAAAGTTTAGGGCTGCTCTGTTGACAAGGACCTCCACTTCATTCCACCTTAAATATACCAGGAAAGCGAAAAATGGATCAAAAAGTTGTGGTCCTTATGTACAATGGAATATCACTCAGCCATGAAATCAATGTCATAAGGCTAGTAGCAGCATGATGAGTGGATTTAGGTAAGACGATTCTAAGTGAAATAAGTCACACAGAACAGGACACTTCTCATAAGGTGTCACTTATAGAGAGAATGTAAAAACCGTTACACTTGAACTGAATTACAAAACAGAACAGAGTCACACATGCAGAAAACGCACTATGGCTGCTTAACGGGAAAGGTGAGGTGGGGTGATACATAAAACAAGAGTTTCAAATTAGCTCAGATACCGTTCCATAAACCCAATATGTAATAGACAAGACCTACTCCTTGCTCAGAGAACTGGACTCAACACGCCCGATTCACCGCACAAGAATATATCTGACTAGTAATAATCTTAAAACCTATGTATTGATATCTCTCTGTTAGTGTGTCAAGTGGGTGTAAAGCGGCATAAACACAGCCGTGAAAAGCAGCTAAACCCCATTATAAAAATAAATTACTTTTAAAAACCCATGAAACAAAGACAGGGAAAGAGAGAGAAATTCTTACACAATTCGTTCAGGGGCTGTGATGCAACCTGGATTGACCATATCTAGACCCACAGCTGGATGAGACATAAGGGTGGACACTCTTGGGGCTGAGAGGTTTGGTGAGGTTGGGTGAGCAAACGCAGACCCTTTAAAGTAATACTGCGTGCTACCCGTCGCATGGGTCCCAAATCTCCAGGTTCAAGGGCATCTTCCTACATCGAAAACATGCATGAGAAACCCAGAAGATGGTACACCGTGTGATGGGGAAAGGTTTCTAAAATGCACCTCATTTCTCATCTCCTTGTGCTCGGGTTCGCCATTCCAGCCACTTTACTAGCAATCTCCCTACTTGGAGCATCAGCACCTTTAACCTCCTGTTCCGTACAGGTTGCAATTTGTCCTGAGGATGAACGGGAAGACGGGGAACCAATGAGAGACTAGCTCTTGGTGTTGGGACAGGCACAGGTCACTCTATTTTCCCATCAGGAAGAAGAATTAACCACAGGCTCAGCCTGCCCCCCGGAACCAGAACAGGGCCTGAAGCCATCCTGCGCTTTTGCGGCCAGCTCCCAGAAAAGCGACTTGTAAAATGGAGCTTCAGGGCACTGCAATTCACAAACCTGCAGAGTTATAAATGATAACTCTCGTCCACAAATATATTGAGGGAAGGCAAAGAAGAGGATTTGAAATCAAGGCAGAATTGCAGGAAACAGATTTCAGGAGGTAGATTCGAATCGCCTTTAAAGCACATGAAAAGCGGCAAAACGTTGACAATGATGCCCTTGGCCAAAAAGGGCGTATGCGTTTTTTCCTGAATATATTCAGGAAAAAATGCATACGCCCTTTTTGGCCAACCAAGCAACCTGGAAAGGCAAATCAGCGCTACAAAGAAGTCTCGCTTCCCATCGGTCAAAAGGGCCATGCTGAAAAAAGTGTCAAAACCAGAAATGCAGGACAGGCCATGGAGGAATCGGAGCCTTGCTACACTGATGGGCGGGATGTAAATTGCCAACAGCCACTCTGGAGAAGTGTACGGTGTGTCCTGAAACATCTAAAAAACACAGCTTAGAGAGCATAGGGCACTTCCACGCATGGGGTGATAAAGTGGGAAAATTGAAAATCAGCAAGACACAAGCACCCCAAAGTTTAGGGCTGCTCTGTTGACAAGGACCTCCACTTCATTCCACCTTAAATATACCAGGAAAGCGAAAAATGGATAAAAAAGTTGTGGTCCTTATGTACAATGGAATATCACTCAGCCATGAAATCAATGTCATAAGGCTAGTAGCAGCATGATGAGTGGATTTAGGAAAGACGATTCTAAGTGAAATAAGTCACACAGAACAGGACACTTCTCATAAGGTGTCACTTATAGAGGGAATGTAAAAACCGTTACACTTGAACTGAATTACAAAACAGAACAGAGTCACACATGCAGAAAACGCACTATGGCTGCTTAACGGGAAAGGTGAGGTGGGGTGATACATAAAACAAGAGTTTCAAATTAGCTCAGATACCGTTCCATAAACCCAATATGTAATAGACAAGACCTACTCCTTGCTCAGAGAACTGGACTCAACACGCCCGATTCACCGCACAAGAATATATCTGACTAGTAATAATCTTAAAACCTATGTATTGATATCTCTCTGTTAGTGTGTCAAGTGGGTGTAAAGCGGCATAAACACAGACGTGAAAAGCAGCTAAACCCCATTATAAAAATAAATTACTTTTAAAAACCCATGAAACAAAGACAGGGAAAGAGAGAGAAATTCTTACACAATTCGTTCAGGGGCTGTGATGCAACCTGGATTGACCATATCTAGACCCACAGCTGGATGAGACATAAGGGTGGACACTCTTGGGGCTGAGAGGTTTGGTGAGGTTGGGTGAGCAAACGCAGACCCTTTAAAGTAATACTGCGTGCTACCCGTCGCATGGGTCCCAAATCTCCAGGTTCAAGGGCATCTTCCTACATCGAAAACATGCATGAGAAACCCAGAAGATGGTACACCGTGTGATGGGGAAAGGTTTCTAAAATGCACCTCATTTCTCATCTCCTTGTGCTCGGGTTCGCCATTCCAGCCACTTTACTAGCAATCTCCCTACTTGGAGCATCAGCACCTTTAACCTCCTGTTCCGTACAGGTTGCAATTTGTCCTGAGGATGAACGGGAAGACGGGGAACCAATGAGAGACTAGCTCTTGGTGTTGGGACAGGCACAGGTCACTCTATTTTCCCATCAGGAAGAGGAATTAACCACAGGCTCAGCCTGCCCCCCGGAACCAGAACAGGGCCTGAAGCCATCCTGCGCTTTTGCGGCCAGCTCCCAAAAAAGCGACTTGTAAAATGGAGCTTCAGGGCACTGCAATTCACAAACCTGCAGAGTTATAAATGATAACTCTCGTCCACAAATATATTGAGGGAAGGCAAAGAAGAGGATTTGAAATCAAGGCAGAATTGCAGGAAACAGATTTCAGGAGGTAGATTCGAATCGCCTTTAAAGCACATGAAAAGCGGCAAAACGTTGACAATGATGCCCTTGGCCAAAAAGGGCGTATGCGTTTTTTCCTGAATATATTCAGGAAAAAACGCATACGCCCTTTTTGGCCAACCAAGCAACCTGGAAAGGCAAATCAGCGCTACAAAGAAGTCTCGCTTCCCATCGGTCAAAAGGGCCATGCTGAAAAAAGTGTCAAAACCAAAAATGCAGGACAGGCCATGGAGAAATGGGAGCCTTGCTACACTGATGGGCGGGATGTAAATTGCCAACAGCCACTCTGGAGAAGTGTACGGTGTGTCCTGAAACATCTAAAAAACACAGCTTAGAGAGCATAGGGCACTTCCACGCATGGGGGGATAAAGTGGGAAAATTGAAAATCAGCAAGACACAAGCACCCCAAAGTTTAGGGCTGCTCTGTTGACAAGGACCTCCACTTCATTCCACCTTAAATATCCCAGGAAAGCGAAAAATGGATCAAAAAGTTGTGGTCCTTATGTACAATGGAATATCACTCAGCCATGAAATCAATGTCATAAGGCTAGTAGCAGCATGATGAGTGGATTTAGGTAAGACGATTCTAAGTGAAATAAGTCACACAGAAAAGGACACTTCTCATAAGGTGTCACTTATAGAGGGAATGTAAAAACCGTTACACTTGAACTGAATTACAAAACAGAACAGAGTCACACATGCAGAAAACACACTATGGCTGCTTAACGGGAAAGGTGAGGTGGGGTGATACATAAAACAAGAGTTTCAAATTAGCTCAGATACCGTTCCATAAACCCAATATGTAATAGACAAGACCTACTCCTTGCTCAGAGAACTGGACTCAACACGCCCGATTCACCGCACAAGAATATATCTGACTAGTAATAATCTTAAAACCTATGTATTGATATCTCTCTGTTAGTGTGTCAGGTGGGTGTAAAGCGACATAAACACAGCCGTGAAAAGCTGCTAAACCCCATTATAAAAATAAATTACTTTTAAAAACCCATGAAACAAAGACAGGGAAAGAGAGAGAAATTCTTACACAATTCGTTCAGGGGCAGTGATGCAACCTGGATTGACCATATCTAGACCCACAGCTGGATGAGACATAAGGGTGGACACTCTTGGGGCTGAGAGGTTTGGTGAGGTTGGGTGAGCAAACGCAGACCCTTTAAAGTAATACTGCGTGCTACCCGTCGCATGGGTCCCAAATCTCCAGGTTCAAGGGCATCTTCCTACATCGAAAACATGCATGAGAAACCCAGAAGATGGTACACCGTGTGATGGGGAAAGGTTTCTAAAATGCACCTCATTTCTCATCTCCTTGTGCTCGGGTTCGCCATTCCAGCCACTTTACTAGCAATCTCCCTACTTGGAGCATCAGCACCTTTAACCTCCTGTTCCGTACAGGTTGCAATTTGTCCTGAGGATGAACGGGAAGACGGGGAACCAATGAGAGACTAGCTCTTGGTGTTGGGACAGGCACAGGTCACTCTATTTTCCCATCAGGAAGAAGAATTAACCACAGGCTCAGCCTGCCCCCCGGAACCAGAACAGGGCCTGAAGCCATCCTGCGCTTTTGCGGCCAGCTCCCAGAAAAGCGACTTGTAAAATGGAGCTTCAGGGCACTGCAATTCACAAACCTGCAGAGTTATAAATGATAACTCTCGTCCACAAATATATTGAGGGAAGGCAAAGAAGAGGATTTGAAATCAAGGCAGAATTGCAGGAAACAGATTTCAGGAGGTAGATTCGAATCGCCTTTAAAGCACATGAAAAGCGGCAAAACGTTGACAATGATGCCCTTGGCCAAAAAGGGCGTATGCGTTTTTTCCTGAATATATTCAGGAAAAAATGCATACGCCCTTTTTGGCCAACCAAGCAACCTGGAAAGGCAAATCAGCGCTACAAAGAAGTCTCGCTTCCCATCGGTCAAAAGGGCCATGCTGAAAAAAGTGTCAAAACCAGAAATGCAGGACAGGCCATGGAGGAATCGGAGCCTTGCTACACTGATGGGCGGGATGTAAATTGCCAACAGCCACTCTGGAGAAGTGTACGGTGTGTCCTGAAACATCTAAAAAACACAGCTTAGAGAGCATAGGGCACTTCCACGCATGGGGTGATAAAGTGGGAAAATTGAAAATCAGCAAGACACAAGCACCCCAAAGTTTAGGGCTGCTCTGTTGACAAGGACCTCCACTTCATTCCACCTTAAATATACCAGGAAAGCGAAAAATGGATAAAAAAGTTGTGGTCCTTATGTACAATGGAATATCACTCAGCCATGAAATCAATGTCATAAGGCTAGTAGCAGCATGATGAGTGGATTTAGGAAAGACGATTCTAAGTGAAATAAGTCACACAGAACAGGACACTTCTCATAAGGTGTCACTTATAGAGGGAATGTAAAAACCGTTACACTTGAACTGAATTACAAAACAGAACAGAGTCACACATGCAGAAAACGCACTATGGCTGCTTAACGGGAAAGGTGAGGTGGGGTGATACATAAAACAAGAGTTTCAAATTAGCTCAGATACCGTTCCATAAACCCAATATGTAATAGACAAGACCTACTCCTTGCTCAGAGAACTGGACTCAACACGCCCGATTCACCGCACAAGAATATATCTGACTAGTAATAATCTTAAAACCTATGTATTGATATCTCTCTGTTAGTGTGTCAAGTGGGTGTAAAGCGGCATAAACACAGCCGTGAAAAGCAGCTAAACCCCATTATAAAAATAAATTACTTTTAAAAACCCATGAAACAAAGACAGGGAAAGAGAGAGAAATTCTTACACAATTCGTTCAGGGGCTGTGATGCAACCTGGATTGACCATATCTAGACCCACAGCTGGATGAGACATAAGGGTGGACACTCTTGGGGCTGAGAGGTTTGGTGAGGTTGGGTGAGCAAACGCAGACCCTTTAAAGTAATACTGCGTGCTACCCGTCGCATGGGTCCCAAATCTCCAGGTTCAAGGGCATCTTCCTACATCGAAAACATGCATGAGAAACCCAGAAGATGGTACACCGTGTGATGGGGAAAGGTTTCTAAAATGCACCTCATTTCTCATCTCCTTGTGCTCGGGTTCGCCATTCCAGCCACTTTACTAGCAATCTCCCTACTTGGAGCATCAGCACCTTTAACCTCCTGTTCCGTACAGGTTGCAATTTGTCCTGAGGATGAACGGGAAGACGGGGAACCAATGAGAGACTAGCTCTTGGTGTTGGGACAGGCACAGGTCACTCTATTTTCCCATCAGGAAGAAGAATTAACCACAGGCTCAGCCTGCCCCCCGGAACCAGAACAGGGCCTGAAGCCATCCTGCGCTTTTGCGGCCAGCTCCCAAAAAAGCGACTTGTAAAATGGAGCTTCAGGGCACTGCAATTCACAAACCTGCAGAGTTATAAATGATAACTCTCGTCCACAAATATATTGAGGGAAGGCAAAGAAGAGGATTTGAAATCAAGGCAGAATTGCAGGAAACAGATTTCAGGAGGTAGATTCGAATCGCCTTTAAAGCACATGAAAAGCGGCAAAACGTTGACAATGATGCCCTTGGCCAAAAAGGGCGTATGCGTTTTTTCCTGAATATATTCAGGAAAAAACGCATACGCCCTTTTTGGCCAACCAAGCAACCTGGAAAGGCAAATCAGCGCTACAAAGAAGTCTCGCTTCCCATCGGTCAAAAGGGCCATGCTGAAAAAAGTGTCAAAACCAAAAATGCAGGACAGGCCATGGAGAAATGGGAGCCTTGCTACACTGATGGGCGGGATGTAAATTGCCAACAGCCACTCTGGAGAAGTGTACGGTGTGTCCTGAAACATCTAAAAAACACAGCTTAGAGAGCATAGGGCACTTCCACGCATGGGGGGATAAAGTGGGAAAATTGAAAATCAGCAAGACACAAGCACCCCAAAGTTTAGGGCTGCTCTGTTGACAAGGACCTCCACTTCATTCCACCTTAAATATCCCAGGAAAGCGAAAAATGGATCAAAAAGTTGTGGTCCTTATGTACAATGGAATATCACTCAGCCATGAAATCAATGTCATAAGGCTAGTAGCAGCATGATGAGTGGATTTAGGTAAGACGATTCTAAGTGAAATAAGTCACACAGAAAAGGACACTTCTCATAAGGTGTCACTTATAGAGGGAATGTAAAAACCGTTACACTTGAACTGAATTACAAAACAGAACAGAGTCACACATGCAGAAAACACACTATGGCTGCTTAACGGGAAAGGTGAGGTGGGGTGATACATAAAACAAGAGTTTCAAATTAGCTCAGATACCGTTCCATAAACCCAATATGTAATAGACAAGACCTACTCCTTGCTCAGAGAACTGGACTCAACACGCCCGATTCACCGCACAAGAATATATCTGACTAGTAATAATCTTAAAACCTATGTATTGATATCTCTCTGTTAGTGTGTCAGGTGGGTGTAAAGCGACATAAACACAGCCGTGAAAAGCTGCTAAACCCCATTATAAAAATAAATTACTTTTAAAAACCCATGAAACAAAGACAGGGAAAGAGAGAGAAATTCTTACACAATTCGTTCAGGGGCAGTGATGCAACCTGGATTGACCATATCTAGACCCACAGCTGGATGAGACATAAGGGTGGACACTCTTGGGGCTGAGAGGTTTGGTGAGGTTGGGTGAGCAAACGCAGACCCTTTAAAGTAATACTGCGTGCTACCCGTCGCATGGGTCCCAAATCTCCAGGTTCAAGGGCATCTTCCTACATCGAAAACATGCATGAGAAACCCAGAAGATGGTACACCGTGTGATGGGGAAAGGTTTCTAAAATGCACCTCATTTCTCATCTCCTTGTGCTCGGGTTCGCCATTCCAGCCACTTTACTAGCAATCTCCCTACTTGGAGCATCAGCACCTTTAACCTCCTGTTCCGTACAGGTTGCAATTTGTCCTGAGGATGAACGGGAAGACGGGGAACCAAAGAGAGACTAGCTCTTGGTGTTGGGACAGGCACAGGTCACTCTATTTTCCCATCAGGAAGAAGAATTAACCACAGGCTCAGCCTGCCCCCCGGAACCAGAACAGGGCCTGAATCCATCCTGCGCTTTTGTGGCCAGCTCCCAAAAAAGCGACTTGTAAAATGGAGCTTCAGGGCACTGCAATTCACAAACCTGCAGAGTTATAAATGATAACTCTCGTCCACAAATATATTGAGGGAAGGCAAAGAAGAGGATTTGAAATCAAGGCAGAATTGCAGGAAACAGATTTCAGGAGGGAGATTCGAATCGCCTTTAAAGAACATGAAAAGCGGCAAAACGTTGACAATGATGCCCTTGGCCAAAAAGGGCGTATGCGTTTTTTCCTGAATATATTCAGGAAAAAATGCATACGCCCTTTTTGGCCAACCAAGCAACCTGGAAAGGCAAATCAGCGCTACAAAGAAGTCTCGCTTCCCATCGGTCAAAAGGGCCATGCTGAAAAAAGTGTCAAAACCAGAAATGCAGGACAGGCCATGGAGGAATCGGAGCCTTGCTACACTGATGGGCGGGATGTAAATTGCCAACAGCCACTCTGGAGAAGTGTACGGTGTGTCCTGAAACATCTAAAAAACACAGCTTAGAGAGCATAGGGCACTTCCACGCATGGGGGGATAAAGTGGGAAAATTGAAAATCAGCAAGACACAAGCACCCCAAAGTTTAGGGCTGCTCTGTTGACAAGGACCTCCACTTCATTCCACCTTAAATATCCCAGGAAAGCGAAAAATGGATCAAAAAGTTGTGGTCCTTATGTACAATGGAATATCACTCAGCCATGAAATCAATGTCATAAGGCTAGTAGCAGCATGATGAGTGGATTTAGGTAAGACGATTCTAAGTGAAATAAGTCACACAGAACAGGACACTTCTCATAAGGTGTCACTTATAGAGGGAATGTAAAAACCGTTACACTTGAACTGAATTACAAAACAGAACAGAGTCACACATGCAGAAAACGCACTATGGCTGCTTAACGGGAAAGGTGAGGTGGGGTGATACATAAAACAAGAGTTTCAAATTAGCTCAGATACCGTTCCATAAACCCAATATGTAATAGACAAGACCTACTCCTTGCTCAGAGAACTGGACTCAACACGCCCGATTCACCGCACAAGAATATATCTGACTAGTAATAATCTTAAAACCTATGTATTGATATCTCTCTGTTAGTGTGTCAAGTGGGTGTAAAGCGGCATAAACACAGCCGTGAAAAGCAGCTAAACCCCATTATAAAAATAAATTACTTTTAAAAACCCATGAAACAAAGACAGGGAAAGAGAGAGAAATTCTTACACAATTCGTTCAGGGGCTGTGATGCAACCTGGATTGACCATATATAGACCCACAGCTGGATGAGACATAAGGGTGGACACTCTTGGGGCTGAGAAGTTTGGTGAGGTTGGGTGAGCAAACGCAGACCCTTTAAAGTAATACTGCGTGCTACCCGTCGCATGGGTCCCAAATCTCCAGGTTCAAGGGCATCTTCCTACATCGAAAACATGCATGAGAAACCCAGAAGATGGTACACCGTGTGATGGGGAAAGGTTTCTAAAATGCACCTCATTTCTCATCTCCTTGTGCTCGGGTTCGCCATTCCAGCCACTTTACTAGCAATCTCCCTACTTGGAGCATCAGCACCTTTAACCTCCTGTTCCGTACAGGTTGCAATTTGTCCTGAGGATGAACGGGAAGACGGGGAACCAATGAGAGACTAGCTCTTGGTGTTGGGACAGGCACAGGTCACTCTATTTTCCCATCAGGAAGAAGAATTAACCACAGGCTCAGCCTGCCCCCCGGAACCAGAACAGGGCCTGAAGCCATCCTGCGCTTTTGCGGCCAGCTCCCAAAAAAGCGACTTGTAAAATGGAGCTTCAGGACACTGCAATTCACAAACCTGCAGAGTTATAAATGATAACTCTCGTCCACAAATATATTGAGGGAAGGCAAAGAAGAGGATTTGAAATCAAGGCAGAATTGCAAGAAACAGATTTCAGGAGGTAGATTCGAATCGCCTTTAAAGCACATGAAAAGCGGCAAAACGTTGACAATGATGCCCTTGGCCAAAAAGGGCGTATGCGTTTTTTCCTGAATATATTCAGGAAAAAACGCATACGCCCTTTTTGGCCAACCAAGCAACCTGGAAAGGCAAATCAGCGCTACAAAGAAGTCTCGCTTCCCATCGGTCAAAAGGGCCATGCTGAAAAAAGTGTCAAAACCAGAAATGCAGGACAGGCCATGGAGGAATCGGAGCCTTGCTACACTGATGGGTGGGATGTAAATTGCCAACAGCCACTCTGGAGAAGTGTACGGTGTGTCCTGAAACATCTAAAAAACACAGCTTAGAGAGCATAGGGCACTTCCACGCATGGGGGGATAAAGTGGGAAAATTGAAAATCAGCAAGACACAAGCACCCCAAAGTTTAGGGCTGCTCTGTTGACAAGGACCTCCACTTCATTCCACCTTAAATATCCCAGGAAAGCGAAAAATGGATCAAAAATTTGTGGTCCTTATGTACAATGGAATATCACTCAGCCATGAAGTCAATGTCATAAGGCTAGTAGCAGCATGATGAGTGGATTTAGGTAAGACGATTCTAAGTGAAATAAGTCACACAGAACAGGACACTTCTCATAAAGTGTCACTTATAGAGGGAATGTAAAAACCGTTACACTTGAACTGAATTACAAAACAGAACAGAGTCACACATGCAGAAAACGCACTATGGCTGCTTAACGGGAAAGGTGAGGTGGGGTGATACATAAAACAAGAGTTTCAAATTAGCTCAGATACCGTTCCATAAACCCAATATGTAATAGACAAGACCTACTCCTTGCTCAGAGAACTGGACTCAACACGCCCGATTCACCGCACAAGAATATATCTGACTAGTAATAATCTTAAAACCTATGTATTGATATCTCTCTGTTAGTGTGTCAAGTGGGTGTAAAGCGACATAAACACAGCCGTGAAAAGCTGCTAAACCCCATTATAAAAATAAATTACTTTTAAAAACCCATGAAACAAAGACAGGGAAAGAGAGAGAAATTCTTACACAATTCGTTCAGGGGCAGTGATGCAACCTGGATTGACCATATCTAGACCCACAGCTGGATGAGACATAAGGGTGGACACTCTTGGGGCTGAGAGGTTTGGTGAGGTTGGGTGAGCAAACGCAGACCCTTTAAAGTAATACTGCGTGCTACCCGTCGCATGGGTCCCAAATCTCCAGGTTCAAGGGCATCTTCCTACATCGAAAACATGCATGAGAAACCCAGAAGATGGTACACCGTGTGATGGGGAAAGGTTTCTAAAATGCACCTCATTTCTCATCTCCTTGTGCTCGGGTTCGCCATTCCAGCCACTTTACTAGCAATCTCCCTACTTGGAGCATCAGCACCTTTAACCTCCTGTTCCGTACAGGTTGCAATTTGTCCTGAGGATGAACGGGAAGACGGGGAACCAATGAGAGACTAGCTCTTGGTGTTGGGACAGGCACAGGTCACTCTATTTTCCCATCAGGAAGAAGAATTAACCACAGGCTCAGCCTGCCCCCCGGAACCAGAACAGGGCCTGAAGCCATCCTGCGCTTTTGCGGCCAGCTCCCAAAAAAGCGACTTGTAAAATGGAGCTTCAGGGCACTGCAATTCACAAACCTGCAGAGTTATAAATGATAACTCTCGTCCACAAATATATTGAGGGAAGGCAAAGAAGAGGATTTGAAATCAAGGCAGAATTGCAGGAAACAGATTTCAGGAGGTAGATTCGAATCGCCTTTAAAGCACATGAAAAGCGGCAAAACGTTGACAATGATGCCCTTGGCCAAAAAGGGCGTATGCGTTTTTTCCTGAATATATTCAGGAAAAAACGCATACGCCCTTTTTGGCCAACCAAGCAACCTGGAAAGGCAAATCAGCGCTACAAAGAAGTCTCGCTTCCCATCGGTCAAAAGGGCCATGCTGAAAAAAGTGTCAAAACCAGAAATGCAGGACAGGCCATGGAGGAATCGGAGCCTTGCTACACTGATGGGCGGGATGTAAATTGCCAACAGCCACTCTGGAGAAGTGTACGGTGTGTCCTGAAACATCTAAAAAACACAGCTTAGAGAGCATAGGGCACTTCCACGCATGGGGGGATAAAGTGGGAAAATTGAAAATCAGCAAGACACAAGCACCCCAAAGTTTAGGGCTGCTCTGTTGACAAGGACCTCCACTTCATTCCACCTTAAATATCCCAGGAAAGCGAAAAATGGATCAAAAATTTGTGGTCCTTATGTACAATGGAATATCACTCAGCCATGAAATCAATGTCATAAGGCTAGTAGCAGCATGATGAGTGGATTTAGGTACGACGATTCTAAGTGAAATAAGTCACACAGAACAGGACACTTCTCATAAAGTGTCACTTATAGAGGGAATGTAAAAACCGTTACACTTGAACTGAATTACAAAACAGAACAGAGTCACACATGCAGAAAACGCACTATGGCTGCTTAACGGGAAAGGTGAGGTGGGGTGATACATAAAACAAGAGTTTCAAATTAGCTCAGATACCGTTCCATAAACCCAATATGTAATAGACAAGACCTACTCCTTGCTCAGAGAACTGGACTCAACACGCCCGATTCACCGCACAAGAATATATCTGACTAGTAATAATCTTAAAACCTATGTATTGATATCTCTCTGATAGTGTGTCAAGTGGGTGTAAAGCGACATAAACACAGCCGTGAAAAGCTGCTAAACCCCATTATAAAAATAAATTACTTTTAAAAACCCATGAAACAAAGACAGGGAAAGAGAGAGAAATTCTTACACAATTCGTTCAGGGGCAGTGATGCAACCTGGATTGACCATATCTAGACCGACAGCTGGATGAGACATAAGGGTGGACACTCTTGGGGCTGAGAGGTTTGGTGAGGTTGGGTGAGCAAACGCAGACCCTTTAAAGTAATACTGCGTGCTACCCGTCGCATGGGTCCCAAATCTCCAGGTTCAAGGGCATCTTCCTACATCGAAAACATGCATGAGAAACCCAGAAGATGGTACACCGTGTGATGGGGAAAGGTTTCTAAAATGCACCTCATTTCTCATCTCCTTGTGCTCGGGTTCGCCATTCCAGCCACTTTACTAGCAATCTCCCTACTTGGAGCATCAGCACCTTTAACCTCCTGTTCCGTACAGGTTGCAATTTGTCCTGAGGATGAACGGGAAGACGGGGAACCAATGAGAGACTAGCTCTTGGTGTTGGGACAGGCACAGGTCACTCTATTTTCCCATCAGGAAGAAGAATTAACCACAGGCTCAGCCTGCCCCCCGGAACCAGAACAGGGCCTGAAGCCATCCTGCGCTTTTGCGGCCAGCTCCCAAAAAAGCGACTTGTAAAATGGAGCTTCAGGGCACTGCAATTCACAAACCTGCAGAGTTATAAATGATAACTCTCGTCCACAAATATATTGAGGGAAGGCAAAGAAGAGGATTTGAAATCAAGGCAGAATTGCAGGAAACAGATTTCAGGAGGTAGATTCGAATCGCCTTTAAAGCACATGAAAAGCGGCAAAACGTTGACAATGATGCCCTTGGCCAAAAAGGGCGTATGCGTTTTTTCCTGAATATATTCAGGAAAAAACGCATACGCCCTTTTTGGCCAACCAAGCAACCTGGAAAGGCAAATCAGCGCTACAAAGAAGTCTCGCTTCCCATCGGTCAAAAGGGCCATGCTGAAAAAAGTGTCAAAACCAGAAATGCAGGACAGGCCATGGAGGAATCGGAGCCTTGCTACACTGATGGGTGGGATGTAAATTGCCAACAGCCACTCTGGAGAAGTGTACGGTGTGTCCTGAAACATCTAAAAAACACAGCTTAGAGAGCATAGGGCACTTCCACGCATGGGGGGATAAAGTGGGAAAATTGAAAATCAGCAAGACACAAGCACCCCAAAGTTTAGGGCTGCTCTGTTGACAAGGACCTCCACTTCATTCCACCTTAAATATCCCAGGAAAGCGAAAAATGGATCAAAAATTTGTGGTCCTTATGTACAATGGAATATCACTCAGCCATGAAATCAATGTCATAAGGCTAGTAGCAGCATGATGAGTGGATTTAGGTAAGACGATTCTAAGTGAAATAAGTCACACAGAACAGGACACTTCTCATAAGGTGTCACTTATAGAGGGAATGTAAAAACCGTTACACTTGAACTGAATTACAAAACAGAACAGAGTCACACATGCAGAAAACTCACTATGGCTGCTTAACGGGAAAGGTGAGGTGGGGTGATACATAAAACAAGAGTTTCAAATTAGCTCAGATACCGTTCCATAAACCCAATATGTAATAGACAAGACCTACTCCTTGCTCAGAGAACTGGACTCAACACGCCCGATTCACCGCACAAGAATATATCTGACTAGTAATAATCTTAAAACCTATGTATTGATATCTCTCTGTTAGTGTGTCAAGTGGGTGTAAAGCGGCATAAACACAGCCGTGAAAAGCAGCTAAACCCCATTATAAAAATAAATTACTTTTAAAAACCCATGAAACAAAGACAGGGAAAGAGAGAGAAATTCTTACACAATTCGTTCAGGGGCTGTGATGCAACCTGGATTGACCATATCTAGACCCACAGCTGGATGAGACATAAGGGTGGACACTCTTTGGGCTGAGAGGTTTGGTGAGGTTGGGTGAGCAAACGCAGACCCTTTAAAGTAATACTGCGTGCTACCCGTCGCATGGGTCCCAAATCTCCAGGTTCAAGGGCATCTTCCTACATCGAAAACATGCATGAGAAACCCAGAAGATGGTACACCGTGTGATGGGGAAAGGTTTCTAAAATGCACCTCATTTCTCATCTCCTTGTGCTCGGGTTCGCCATTCCAGCCACTTTACTAGCAATCTCCCTACTTGGAGCATCAGCACCTTTAACCTCCTGTTCGGTACAGGTTGCAATTTGTCCTGAGGATGAACGGGAAGACGGGGAACCAATGAGAGACTAGCTCTTGGTGTTGGGACAGGCACAGGTCACTCTATTTTCCCATCAGGAAGAAGAATTAACCAGAGGCTCAGCCTGCCCCCCGGAACCAGAACAGGGCCTGAAGCCATCCTGCGCTTTTGCGGCCAGCTCCCAAAAAAGCGACTTGTAAAATGGAGCTTCAGGGCACTGCAATTCACAAACCTGCAGAGTTATAAATGATAACTCTCGTCCACAAATATATTGAGGGAAGGCAAAGAAGAGGATTTGAAATCAAGGCAGAATTGCAGGAAACAGATTTCAGGAGGTAGATTCGAATCGCCTTTAAAGCACATGAAAAGCGGCAAAACGTTGACAATGATGCCCTTGGCCAAAAAGGGCGTATGCGTTTTTTCCTGAATATATTCAGGAAAAAACGCATACGCCCTTTTCGGCCAACCAAGCAACCTGGAAAGGCAAATCAGCGCTACAAAGAAGTCTCGCTTCCCATCGGTCAAAAGGGCCATGCTGAAAAAAGTGTCAAAACCAGAAATGCAGGACAGGCCATGGAGGAATCGGAGCCTTGCTACACTGATGGGTGGGATGTAAATTGCCAACAGCCACTCTGGAGAAGTGTACGGTGTGTCCTGAAACATCTAAAAAACACAGCTTAGAGAGCATAGGGCACTTCCACGCATGGGGGGATAAAGTGGGAAAATTGAAAATCAGCAAGACACAAGCACCCCAAAGTTTAGGGCTGCTCTGTTGACAAGGACCTCCACTTCATTCCACCTTAAATATCCCAGGAAAGCGAAAAATGGATCAAAAATTTGTGGTCCTTATGTACAATGGAATATCACTCAGCCATGAAATCAATGTCATAAGGCTAGTAGCAGCATGATGAGTGGATTTAGGTAAGACGATTCTAAGTGAAATAAGTCACACAGAACAGGACACTTCTCATAAAGTGTCACTTATAGAGGGAATGTAAAAACCGTTACACTTGAACTGAATTACAAAACAGAACAGAGTCACACATGCAGAAAACGCACTATGGCTGCTTAACGGGAAAGGTGAGGTGGGGTGATACATAAAACAAGAGTTTCAAATTAGCTCAGATACCGTTCCATAAACCCAATATGTAATAGACAAGACCTACTCCTTGCTCAGAGAACTGGACTCAACACGCCCGATTCACCGCACAAGAATATATCTGACTAGTAATAATCTTAAAACCTATGTATTGATATCTCTCTGTTAGTGTGTCAAGTGGGTGTAAAGCGACATAAACACAGCCGTGAAAAGCTGCTAAACCCCATTATAAAAATAAATTACTTTTAAAAACCCATGAAACAAAGACAGGGAAAGAGAGAGAATTTCTTACACAATTCGTTCAGGGGCAGTGATGCAACCTGGATTGACCATATCTAGACCCACAGCTGGATGAGACATAAGGGTGGACACTCTTGGGGCTGAGAGGTTTGGTGAGGTTGGGTGAGCAAACGCAGACCCTTTAAAGTAATACTGCGTGCTACCCGTCGCATGGGTCCCAAATCTCCAGGTTCAAGGGCATCTTCCTACATCGAAAACATGCATGAGAAACCCAGAAGATGGTACACCGTGTGATGGGGAAAGGTTTCTAAAATGCACCTCATTTCTCATCTCCTTGTGCTCGGGTTCGCCATTCCAGCCACTTTACTAGCAATCTCCCTACTTGGAGCATCAGCACCTTTAACCTCCTGTTCGGTACAGGTTGCAATTTGTCCTGAGGATGAACGGGAAGACGGGGAACCAATGAGAGACTAGCTCTTGGTGTTGGGACAGGCACAGGTCACTCTATTTTCCCATCAGGAAGAAGAATTAACCAGAGGCTCAGCCTGCCCCCCGGAACCAGAACAGGGCCTGAAGCCATCCTGCGCTTTTGCGGCCAGCTCCCAAAAAAGCGACTTGTAAAATGGAGCTTCAGGGCACTGCAATTCACAAACCTGCAGAGTTATAAATGATAACTCTCGTCCACAAATATATTGAGGGAAGGCAAAGAAGAGGATTTGAAATCAAGGCAGAATTGCAGGAAACAGATTTCAGGAGGTAGATTCGAATCGCCTTTAAAGCACATGAAAAGCGGCAAAACGTTGACAATGATGCCCATGGCCAAAAAGGGCGTATGCGTTTTTTCCTGAATATATTCAGGAAAAAACGCATACGCCCTTTTTGGCCAACCAAGCAACCTGGAAAGGCAAATCAGCGCTACAAAGAAGTCTCGCTTCCCATCGGTCAAAAGGGCCATGCTGAAAAAAGTGTCAAAACCAGAAATGCAGGACAGGCCATGGAGGAATCGGAGCCTTGCTACACTGATGGGTGGGATGTAAATTGCCAACAGCCACTCTGGAGAAGTGTACGGTGTGTCCTGAAACATCTAAAAAACACAGCTTAGAGAGCATAGGGCACTTCCACGCATGGGGGGATAAAGTGGGAAAATTGAAAATCAGCAAGACACAAGCACCCCAAAGTTTAGGGCTGCTCTGTTGACAAGGACCTCCACTTCATTCCACCTTAAATATCCCAGGAAAGCGAAAAATGGATCAAAAATTTGTGGTCCTTATGTACAATGGAATATCACTCAGCCATGAAATCAATGTCATAAGGCTAGTAGCAGCATGATGAGTGGATTTAGGTAAGACGATTCTAAGTGAAATAAGTCACACAGAACAGGACACTTCTCATAAGGTGTCACTTATAGAGGGAATGTAAAAACCGTTACACTTGAACTGAATTACAAAACAGAACAGAGTCACACATGCAGAAAACGCACTATGGCTGCTTAACGGGAAAGGTGAGGTGGGGTGATACATAAAACAAGAGTTTCAAATTAGCTCAGATACCGTTCCATAAACCCAATATGTAATAGACAAGACCTACTCCTTGCTCAGAGAACTGGACTCAACACGCCCGATTCACCGCACAAGAATATATCTGACTAGTAATAATCTTAAAACCTATGTATTGATATCTCTCTGTTAGTGTGTCAAGTGGGTGTAAAGCGGCATAAACACAGCCGTGAAAAGCAGCTAAACCCCATTATAAAAATAAATTACTTTTAAAAACCCATGAAACAAAGACAGGGAAAGAGAGAGAAATTCTTACACAATTCGTTCAGGGGCTGTGATGCAACCTGGATTGACCATATCTAGACCCACAGCTGGATGAGACATAAGGGTGGACACTCTTTGGGCTGAGAGGTTTGGTGAGGTTGGGTGAGCAAACGCAGACCCTTTAAAGTAATACTGCGTGCTACCCGTCGCATGGGTCCCAAATCTCCAGGTTCAAGGGCATCTTCCTACATCGAAAACATGCATGAGAAACCCAGAAGATGGTACACCGTGTGATGGGGAAAGGTTTCTAAAATGCACCTCATTTCTCATCTCCTTGTGCTCGGGTTCGCCATTCCAGCCACTTTACTAGCAATCTCCCTACTTGGAGCATCAGCACCTTTAACCTCCTGTTCGGTACAGGTTGCAATTTGTCCTGAGGATGAACGGGAAGACGGGGAACCAATGAGAGACTAGCTCTTGGTGTTGGGACAGGCACAGGTCACTCTATTTTCCCATCAGGAAGAAGAATTAACCAGAGGCTCAGCCTGACCCCCGGAACCAGAACAGGGCCTGAAGCCATCCTGCGCTTTTGCGGCCAGCTCCCAAAAAAGCGACTTGTAAAATGGAGCTTCAGGGCAATGCAATTGAGAGAACTGGCTCAGAGAACTGGACTCTGCAATTCACAAACCTGCAGAGTTATAAATGATAACTCTCGTCCACAAATATATTGAGGGAAGGCAAAGAAGAGGATTTGAAATCAAGGCAGAATTGCAGGAAACAGATTTCAGGAGGTAGATTCGAATCGCCTTTAAAGCACATGAAAAGCGGCAAAACGTTGACAATGATGCCCTTGGCCAAAAAGGGCGTATGCGTTTTTTCCTGAATATATTCAGGAAAAAACGCATACGCCCTTTTTGGCCAACCAAGCAACCTGGAAAGGCAAATCAGCGCTACAAAGAAGTCTCGCTTCCCATCGGTCAAAAGGGCCATGCTGAAAAAAGTGTCAAAACCAGAAATGCAGGACAGGCCATGGAGGAATCGGAGCCTTGCTACACTGATGGGCGGGATGTAAATTGCCAACAGCCACTCTGGAGAAGTGTACGGTGTGTCCTGAAACATCTAAAAAACACAGCTTAGAGAGCATAGGGCACTTCCACGCATGGGGGGATAAAGTGGGAAAATTGAAAATCAGCAAGACACAAGCACCCCAAAGTTTAGGGCTGCTCTGTTGACAAGGACCTCCACTTCATTCCACCTTAAATATCCCAGGAAAGCGAAAAATGGATCAAAAAGTTGTGGTCCTTATGTACAATGGAATATCACTCAGCCATGAAATCAATGTCATAAGGCTAGAAGCAACATGATGAGTGGATTTAGGTACGACGATTCTAAGTGAAATAAGTCACACAGAACAGGACACTTCTCATAAGGTGTCACTTATAGAGGGAATGTAAAAACCGTTACACTTGAACTGAATTACAAAACAGAACAGAGTCACACATGCAGAAGACGCACTATGGCTGCTTAACGGGAAAGGTGAGGTGGGGTGATACATAAAACAAGAGTTTCAAATTAGCTCAGATACCGTTCCATAAACCCAATATGTAATAAACAAGACCTACTCCTTGCTCAGAGAACTGGACTCAACACGCCCGATTTACCGCACAAGAATATATCTGACTAGTAATAATCTTAAAACCTATGTATTGATATCTCTCTGTTAGTGTGTCAAGTGGGTGTAAAGCGGCATAAACACAGCCGTGAAAAGCAGCTAAACCCCATTATAAAAATAAATTACTTTTAAAAACCCATGAAACCAAGACAGGGAAAGAGAGAGAAATTCTTACACAATTCGTTCAGGGGCTGTGATGCAACCTGGATTGACCATATCTAGACCCACAGCTGGATGAGACATAAGGGTGGACACTCTTGGGGCTGAGAGGTTTGGTGAGGTTGGGTGAGCAAACGCAGACCCTTTAAAGTAATACTGCGTGCTACCCGTCGCATGGGTCCCAAATCTCCAGGTTCAAGGGCATCTTCCTACATCGAAAACATGCATGAGAAACCCAGAAGATGGTACACCGTGTGATGGGGAAAGGTTTCTAAAATGCACCTCATTTCTCATCTCCTTGTGCTCGGGTTCGCCATTCCAGCCACTTTACTAGCAATCTCCCTACTTGGAGCATCAGCACCTTTAACCTCCTGTTCCGTACAGGTTGCAATTTGTCCTGAGGATGAACGGGAAGACGGGGAACCAATGAGAGACTAGCTCTTGGTGTTGGGACAGGCACAGGTCACTCTATTTTCCTATCAGGAAGAAGAATTAACCACAGGCTCAGCCTGCCCCCCGGAACCAGAACAGGGCCTGAAGCCATCCTGCGCTTTTGTGGCCAGCTCCCAAAAAAGCGACTTGTAAAATGGAGCTTCAGGGCACTGCAATTCACAAACCTGCAGAGTTATAAATGATAACTCTCGTCCACAAATATATTGAGGGAAGGCAAAGAAGAGGATTTGAAATCAAGGCAGAATTGCAGGAAACAGATTTCAGGAGGTAGATTCGAATCGCCTTTAAAGCACATGAAAAGCGGCAAAACGTTGACAATGATGCCCATGGCCAAAAAGGGCGTATGCGTTTTTTCCTGAATATATTCAGGAAAAAACGCATACGCCCTTTTTGGCCAACCAAGCAACCTGGAAAGGCAAATCAGCGCTACAAAGAAGTCTCGCTTCCCATCGGTCAAAAGGGCCATGCTGAAAAAAGTGTCAAAACCAGAACTGCAGGACAGGCCATGGAGGAATCGGAGCCTTGCTACACTGATGGGTGGGATGTAAATTGCCAACAGCCACTCTGGAGAAGTGTACGGTGTGTCCTGAAACATCTAAAAAACACAGCTTAGAGAGCATAGGGCACTTCCACGCATGGGGGGATAAAGTGGGAAAATTGAAAATCAGCAAGACACAAGCACCCCAAAGTTTAGGGCTGCTCTGTTGACAAGGACCTCCACTTCATTCCACCTTAAATATCCCAGGAAAGCGAAAAATGGATCAAAAAGTTGTGGTCCTTATGTACAATGGAATATCACTCAGCCATGAAATCAATGTCATAAGGCTAGTAGCAGCATGATGAGTGGATTTAGGTAAGACGATTCTAAGTGAAATAAGTCACACAGAACAGGACACTTCTCATAAAGTGTCACTTATAGAGGGAATGTAAAAACCGTTACACTTGAACTGAATTACAAAACAGAACAGAGTCACACATGCAGAAAACGCACTATGGCTGCTTAACGGGAAAGGTGAGGTGGGGTGATACATAAAACAAGAGTTTCAAATTAGCTCAGATACCGTTCCATAAACCCAATATGTAATAGACAAGACCTACTCCTTGCTCAGAGAACTGGACTCAACACGCCCGATTCACCGCACAAGAATATATCTGACTAGTAATAATCTTAAAACCTATGTATTGATATCTCTCTGTTAGTGTGTCAAGTGGGTGTAAAGCGACATAAACACAGCCGTGAAAAGCTGCTAAACCCCATTATAAAAATAAATTACTTTTAAAAACCCATGAAACAAAGACAGGGAAAGAGAGAGAAATTCTTACACAATTCGTTCAGGGGCAGTGATGCAACCTGGATTGACCATATCTAGACCCACAGCTGGATGAGACATAAGGGTGGACACTCTTGGGGCTGAGAGGTTTGGTGAGGTTGGGTGAGCAAACGCAGACCCTTTAAAGTAATACTGCGTGCTACCCGTCGCATGGGTCCCAAATCTCCAGGTTCAAGGGCATCTTCCTACATCGAAAACATGCATGAGAAACCCAGAAGATGGTACACCGTGTGATGGGGAAAGGTTTCTAAAATGCACCTCATTTCTCATCTCCTTGTGCTCGGGTTCGCCATTCCAGCCACTTTACTAGCAATCTCCCTACTTGGAGCATCAGCACCTTTAACCTCCAGTTCCGTACAGGTTGCAATTTGTCCTGAGGATGAACGGGAAGACGGGGAACCAATGAGAGACTAGCTCTTGGTGTTGGGACAGGCACAGGTCACTCTATTTTCCCATCAGGAAGAAGAATTAACCAGAGGCTCAGCCTGCCCCCCGGAACCAGAACAGGGCCTGAAGCCATCCTGCGCTTTTGCGGCCAGCTCCCAAAAAAGCGACTTGTAAAATGGAGCTTCAGGGCACTGCAATTCACAAACCTGCAGAGTTATAAATGATAACTCTCGTCCACAAATATATTGAGGGAAGGCAAAGAAGAGGATTTGAAATCAAGGCAGAATTGCAGGAAACAGATTTCAGGAGGTAGATTCGAATCGCCTTTAAAGCACATGAAAAGCGGCAAAACGTTGACAATGATGCCCTTGGCCAAAAAGGGCGTATGCGTTTTTTCCTGAATATATTCAGGAAAAAACGCATACGCCCTTTTTGGCCAACCAAGCAACCTGGAAAGGCAAATCAGCGCTACAAAGAAGTCTCGCTTCCCATCGGTCAAAAGGGCCATGCTGAAAAAAGTGTCAAAACCAGAAATGCAGGACAGGCCATGGAGGAATCGGAGCCTTGCTACACTGATGGGTGGGATGTAAATTGCCAACAGCCACTCTGGAGAAGTGTACGGTGTGTCCTGAAACATCTAAAAAACACAGCTTAGAGAGCATAGGGCACTTCCACGCATGGGGGGATAAAGTGGGAAAATTGAAAATCAGCAAGACACAAGCACCCCAAAGTTTAGGGCTGCTCTGTTGACAAGGACCTCCACTTCATTCCACCTTAAATATCCCAGGAAAGCGAAAAATGGATCAAAAATTTGTGGTCCTTATGTACAATGGAATATCACTCAGCCATGAAATCAATGTCATAAGGCTAGTAGCAGCATGATGAGTGGATTTAGGTAAGACGATTCTAAGTGAAATAAGTCACACAGAACAGGACACTTCTCATAAGGTGTCACTTATAGAGGGAATGTAAAAACCGTTACACTTGAACTGAATTACAAAACAGAACAGAGTCACACATGCAGAAAACGCACTATGGCTGCTTAACGGGAAAGGTGAGGTGGGGTGATACATAAAACAAGAGTTTCAAATTAGCTCAGATACCGTTCCATAAACCCAATATGTAATAGACAAGACCTACTCCTTGCTCAGAGAACTGGACTCAACACGCCCGATTCACCGCACAAGAATATATCTGACTAGTAATAATCTTAAAACCTATGTATTGATATCTCTCTGTTAGTGTGTCAAGTGGGTGTAAAGCGGCATAAACACAGCCGTGAAAAGCAGCTAAACCCCATTATAAAAATAAATTACTTTTAAAAACCCATGAAACAAAGACAGGGAAAGAGAGAGAAATTCTTACACAATTCGTTCAGGGGCTGTGATGCAACCTGGATTGACCATATCTAGACCCACAGCTGGATGAGACATAAGGGTGGACACTCTTTGGGCTGAGAGGTTTGGTGAGGTTGGGTGAGCAAACGCAGACCCTTTAAAGTAATACTGCGTGCTACCCGTCGCATGGGTCCCAAATCTCCAGGTTCAAGGGCATCTTCCTACATCGAAAACATGCATGAGAAACCCAGAAGATGGTACACCGTGTGATGGGGAAAGGTTTCTAAAATGCACCTCATTTCTCATCTCCTTGTGCTCGGGTTCGCCATTCCAGCCACTTTACTAGCAATCTCCCTACTTGGAGCATCAGCACCTTTAACCTCCTGTTCCGTACAGGTTGCAATTTGTCCTGAGGATGAACGGGAAGACGGGGAACCAATGAGAGACTAGCTCTTGGTGTTGGGACAGGCACAGGTCACTCTATTTTCCCATCAGGAAGAAGAATTAACCAGAGGCTCAGCCTGCCCCCCGGAACCAGAACAGGGCCTGAAGCCATCCTGCGCTTTTGCGGCCAGCTCCCAAAAAAGCGACTTGTAAAATGGAGCTTCAGGGCAATGCAATTGAGAGAACTGGCTCAGAGAACTGGACTCTGCAATTCACAAACCTGCAGAGTTATAAATGATAACTCTCGTCCACAAATATATTGAGGGAAGGCAAAGAAGAGGATTTGAAATCAAGGCAGAATTGCAGGAAACAGATTTCAGGAGGTAGATTCGAATCGCCTTTAAAGCACATGAAAAGCGGCAAAACGTTGACAATGATGCCCTTGGCCAAAAAGGGCGTATGCGTTTTTTCCTGAATATATTCAGGAAAAAACGCATACGCCCTTTTTGGCCAACCAAGCAACCTGGAAAGGCAAATCAGCGCTACAAAGAAGTCTCGCTTCCCATCGGTCCAAAGGGCCATGCTGAAAAAAGTGTCAAAACCAGAAATGCAGGACAGGCCATGGAGGAATCGGAGCCTTGCTACACTGATGGGTGGGATGTAAATTGCCAACAGCCACTCTGGAGAAGTGTACGGTGTGTCCTGAAACATCTAAAAAACACAGCTTAGAGAGCATAGGGCACTTCCACGCATGGGGGGATAAAGTGGGAAAATTGAAAATCAGCAAGACACAAGCACCCCAAAGTTTAGGGCTGCTCTGTTGACAAGGACCTCCACTTCATTCCACCTTAAATATCCCAGGAAAGCGAAAAATGGATCAAAAATTTGTGGTCCTTATGTACAATGGAATATCACTCAGCCATGAAATCAATGTCATAAGGCTAGTAGCAGCATGATGAGTGGATTTAGGTAAGACGATTCTAAGTGAAATAAGTCACACAGAACAGGACACTTCTCATAAGGTGTCACTTATAGAGGGAATGTAAAAACCGTTACACTTGAACTGAATTACAAAACAGAACAGAGTCACACATGCAGAAAACGCACTATGGCTGCTTAACGGGAAAGGTGAGGTGGGGTGATACATAAAACAAGAGTTTCAAATTAGCTCAGATACCGTTCCATAAACCCAATATGTAATAGACAAGACCTACTCCTTGCTCAGAGAACTGGACTCAACACGCCCGATTCACCGCACAAGAATATATCTGACTAGTAATAATCTTAAAACCTATGTATTGATATCTCTCTGTTAGTGTGTCAAGTGGGTGTAAAGCGACATAAACACAGCCGTGAAAAGCTGCTAAACCCCATTATAAAAATAAATTACTTTTAAAAACCCATGAAACAAAGACAGGGAAAGAGAGAGAAATTCTTACACAATTCGTTCAGGGGCAGTGATGCAACCTGGATTGACCATATCTAGACCCACAGCTGGATGAGACATAAGGGTGGACACTCTTGGGGCTGAGAGGTTTGGTGAGGTTGGGTGAGCAAACGCAGACCCTTTAAAGTAATACTGCGTGCTACCCGTCGCATGGGTCCCAAATCTCCAGGTTCAAGGGCATCTTCCTACATCGAAAACATGCATGAGAAACCCAGAAGATGGTACACCGTGTGATGGGGAAAGGTTTCTAAAATGCACCTCATTTCTCATCTCCTTGTGCTCGGGTTCGCCATTCCAGCCACTTTACTAGCAATCTCCCTACTTGGAGCATCAGCACCTTTAACCTCCAGTTCCGTACAGGTTGCAATTTGTCCTGAGGATGAACGGGAAGACGGGGAACCAATGAGAGACTAGCTCTTGGTGTTGGGACAGGCACAGGTCACTCTATTTTCCCATCAGGAAGAAGAATTAACCAGAGGCTCAGCCTGCCCCCCGGAACCAGAACAGGGCCTGAAGCCATCCTGCGCTTTTGCGGCCAGCTCCCAAAAAAGCGACTTGTAAAATGGAGCTTCAGGGCACTGCAATTCACAAACCTGCAGAGTTATAAATGATAACTCTCGTCCACAAATATATTGAGGGAAGGCAAAGAAGAGGATTTGAAATCAAGGCAGAATTGCAGGAAACAGATTTCAGGAGGTAGATTCGAATCGCCTTTAAAGCACATGAAAAGCGGCAAAACGTTGACAATGATGCCCTTGGCCAAAAAGGGCGTATGCGTTTTTTCCTGAATATATTCAGGAAAAAACGCATACGCCCTTTTTGGCCAACCAAGCAACCTGGAAAGGCAAATCAGCGCTACAAAGAAGTCTCGCTTCCCATCGGTCAAAAGGGCCATGCTGAAAAAAGTGTCAAAACCAGAAATGCAGGACAGGCCATGGAGGAATCGGAGCCTTGCTACACTGATGGGTGGGATGTAAATTGCCAACAGCCACTCTGGAGAAGTGTACGGTGTGTCCTGAAACATCTAAAAAACACAGCTTAGAGAGCATAGGGCACTTCCACGCATGGGGGGATAAAGTGGGAAAATTGAAAATCAGCAAGACACAAGCACCCCAAAGTTTAGGGCTGCTCTGTTGACAAGGACCTCCACTTCATTCCACCTTAAATATCCCAGGAAAGCGAAAAATGGATCAAAAATTTGTGGTCCTTATGTACAATGGAATATCACTCAGCCATGAAATCAATGTCATAAGGCTAGTAGCAGCATGATGAGTGGATTTAGGTAAGACGATTCTAAGTGAAATAAGTCACACAGAACAGGACACTTCTCATAAGGTGTCACTTATAGAGGGAATGTAAAAACCGTTACACTTGAACTGAATTACAAAACAGAACAGAGTCACACATGCAGAAAACGCACTATGGCTGCTTAACGGGAAAGGTGAGGTGGGGTGATACATAAAACAAGAGTTTCAAATTAGCTCAGATACCGTTCCATAAACCCAATATGTAATAGACAAGACCTACTCCTTGCTCAGAGAACTGGACTCAACACGCCCGATTCACCGCACAAGAATATATCTGACTAGTAATAATCTTAAAACCTATGTATTGATATCTCTCTGTTAGTGTGTCAAGTGGGTGTAAAGCGGCATAAACACAGCCGTGAAAAGCAGCTAAACCCCATTATAAAAATAAATTACTTTTAAAAACCCATGAAACAAAGACAGGGAAAGAGAGAGAAATTCTTACACAATTCGTTCAGGGGCTGTGATGCAACCTGGATTGACCATATCTAGACCCACAGCTGGATGAGACATAAGGGTGGACACTCTTTGGGCTGAGAGGTTTGGTGAGGTTGGGTGAGCAAACGCAGACCCTTTAAAGTAATACTGCGTGCTACCCGTCGCATGGGTCCCAAATCTCCAGGTTCAAGGGCATCTTCCTACATCGAAAACATGCATGAGAAACCCAGAAGATGGTACACCGTGTGATGGGGAAAGGTTTCTAAAATGCACCTCATTTCTCATCTCCTTGTGCTCGGGTTCGCCATTCCAGCCACTTTACTAGCAATCTCCCTACTTGGAGCATCAGCACCTTTAACCTCCTGTTCCGTACAGGTTGCAATTTGTCCTGAGGATGAACGGGAAGACGGGGAACCAATGAGAGACTAGCTCTTGGTGTTGGGACAGGCACAGGTCACTCTATTTTCCCATCAGGAAGAAGAATTAACCAGAGGCTCAGCCTGCCCCCCGGAACCAGAACAGGGCCTGAAGCCATCCTGCGCTTTTGCGGCCAGCTCCCAAAAAAGCGACTTGTAAAATGGAGCTTCAGGGCAATGCAATTGAGAGAACTGGCTCAGAGAACTGGACTCTGCAATTCACAAACCTGCAGAGTTATAAATGATAACTCTCGTCCACAAATATATTGAGGGAAGGCAAAGAAGAGGATTTGAAATCAAGGCAGAATTGCAGGAAACAGATTTCAGGAGGTAGATTCGAATCGCCTTTAAAGCACATGAAAAGCGGCAAAACGTTGACAATGATGCCCTTGGCCAAAAAGGGCGTATGCGTTTTTTCCTGAATATATTCAGGAAAAAACGCATACGCCCTTTTTGGCCAACCAAGCAACCTGGAAAGGCAAATCAGCGCTACAAAGAAGTCTCGCTTCCCATCGGTCCAAAGGGCCATGCTGAAAAAAGTGTCAAAACCAGAAATGCAGGACAGGCCATGGAGGAATCGGAGCCTTGCTACACTGATGGGTGGGATGTAAATTGCCAACAGCCACTCTGGAGAAGTGTACGGTGTGTCCTGAAACATCTAAAAAACACAGCTTAGAGAGCATAGGGCACTTCCACGCATGGGGGGATAAAGTGGGAAAATTGAAAATCAGCAAGACACAAGCACCCCAAAGTTTAGGGCTGCTCTGTTGACAAGGACCTCCACTTCATTCCACCTTAAATATCCCAGGAAAGCGAAAAATGGATCAAAAATTTGTGGTCCTTATGTACAATGGAATATCACTCAGCCATGAAATCAATGTCATAAGGCTAGTAGCAGCATGATGAGTGGATTTAGGTAAGACGATTCTAAGTGAAATAAGTCACACAGAACAGGACACTTCTCATAAGGTGTCACTTATAGAGGGAATGTAAAAACCGTTACACTTGAACTGAATTACAAAACAGAACAGAGTCACACATGCAGAAAACGCACTATGGCTGCTTAACGGGAAAGGTGAGGTGGGGTGATACATAAAACAAGAGTTTCAAATTAGCTCAGATACCGTTCCATAAACCCAATATGTAATAGACAAGACCTACTCCTTGCTCAGAGAACTGGACTCAACACGCCCGATTCACCGCACAAGAATATATCTGACTAGTAATAATCTTAAAACCTATGTATTGATATCTCTCTGTTAGTGTGTCAAGTGGGTGTAAAGCGACATAAACACAGCCGTGAAAAGCTGCTAAACCCCATTATAAAAATAAATTACTTTTAAAAACCCATGAAACAAAGACAGGGAAAGAGAGAGAAATTCTTACACAATTCGTTCAGGGGCAGTGATGCAACCTGGATTGACCATATCTAGACCCACAGCTGGATGAGACATAAGGGTGGACACTCTTGGGGCTGAGAGGTTTGGTGAGGTTGGGTGAGCAAACGCAGACCCTTTAAAGTAATACTGCGTGCTACCCGTCGCATGGGTCCCAAATCTCCAGGTTCAAGGGCATCTTCCTACATCGAAAACATGCATGAGAAACCCAGAAGATGGTACACCGTGTGATGGGGAAAGGTTTCTAAAATGCACCTCATTTCTCATCTCCTTGTGCTCGGGTTCGCCATTCCAGCCACTTTACTAGCAATCTCCCTACTTGGAGCATCAGCACCTTTAACCTCCAGTTCCGTACAGGTTGCAATTTGTCCTGAGGATGAACGGGAAGACGGGGAACCAATGAGAGACTAGCTCTTGGTGTTGGGACAGGCACAGGTCACTCTATTTTCCCATCAGGAAGAAGAATTAACCAGAGGCTCAGCCTGCCCCCCGGAACCAGAACAGGGCCTGAAGCCATCCTGCGCTTTTGCGGCCAGCTCCCAAAAAAGCGACTTGTAAAATGGAGCTTCAGGGCACTGCAATTCACAAACCTGCAGAGTTATAAATGATAACTCTCGTCCACAAATATATTGAGGGAAGGCAAAGAAGAGGATTTGAAATCAAGGCAGAATTGCAGGAAACAGATTTCAGGAGGTAGATTCGAATCGCCTTTAAAGCACATGAAAAGCGGCAAAACGTTGACAATGATGCCCTTGGCCAAAAAGGGCGTATGCGTTTTTTCCTGAATATATTCAGGAAAAAACGCATACGCCCTTTTTGGCCAACCAAGCAACCTGGAAAGGCAAATCAGCGCTACAAAGAAGTCTCGCTTCCCATCGGTCAAAAGGGCCATGCTGAAAAAAGTGTCAAAACCAGAAATGCAGGACAGGCCATGGAGGAATCGGAGCCTTGCTACACTGATGGGTGGGATGTAAATTGCCAACAGCCACTCTGGAGAAGTGTACGGTGTGTCCTGAAACATCTAAAAAACACAGCTTAGAGAGCATAGGGCACTTCCACGCATGGGGGGATAAAGTGGGAAAATTGAAAATCAGCAAGACACAAGCACCCCAAAGTTTAGGGCTGCTCTGTTGACAAGGACCTCCACTTCATTCCACCTTAAATATCCCAGGAAAGCGAAAAATGGATCAAAAATTTGTGGTCCTTATGTACAATGGAATATCACTCAGCCATGAAATCAATGTCATAAGGCTAGTAGCAGCATGATGAGTGGATTTAGGTAAGACGATTCTAAGTGAAATAAGTCACACAGAACAGGACACTTCTCATAAGGTGTCACTTATAGAGGGAATGTAAAAACCGTTACACTTGAACTGAATTACAAAACAGAACAGAGTCACACATGCAGAAAACGCACTATGGCTGCTTAACGGGAAAGGTGAGGTGGGGTGATACATAAAACAAGAGTTTCAAATTAGCTCAGATACCGTTCCATAAACCCAATATGTAATAGACAAGACCTACTCCTTGCTCAGAGAACTGGACTCAACACGCCCGATTCACCGCACAAGAATATATCTGACTAGTAATAATCTTAAAACCTATGTATTGATATCTCTCTGTTAGTGTGTCAAGTGGGTGTAAAGCGGCATAAACACAGCCGTGAAAAGCAGCTAAACCCCATTATAAAAATAAATTACTTTTAAAAACCCATGAAACAAAGACAGGGAAAGAGAGAGAAATTCTTACACAATTCGTTCAGGGGCTGTGATGCAACCTGGATTGACCATATCTAGACCCACAGCTGGATGAGACATAAGGGTGGACACTCTTTGGGCTGAGAGGTTTGGTGAGGTTGGGTGAGCAAACGCAGACCCTTTAAAGTAATACTGCGTGCTACCCGTCGCATGGGTCCCAAATCTCCAGGTTCAAGGGCATCTTCCTACATCGAAAACATGCATGAGAAACCCAGAAGATGGTACACCGTGTGATGGGGAAAGGTTTCTAAAATGCACCTCATTTCTCATCTCCTTGTGCTCGGGTTCGCCATTCCAGCCACTTTACTAGCAATCTCCCTACTTGGAGCATCAGCACCTTTAACCTCCTGTTCCGTACAGGTTGCAATTTGTCCTGAGGATGAACGGGAAGACGGGGAACCAATGAGAGACTAGCTCTTGGTGTTGGGACAGGCACAGGTCACTCTATTTTCCCATCAGGAAGAAGAATTAACCAGAGGCTCAGCCTGCCCCCCGGAACCAGAACAGGGCCTGAAGCCATCCTGCGCTTTTGCGGCCAGCTCCCAAAAAAGCGACTTGTAAAATGGAGCTTCAGGGCAATGCAATTGAGAGAACTGGCTCAGAGAACTGGACTCTGCAATTCACAAACCTGCAGAGTTATAAATGATAACTCTCGTCCACAAATATATTGAGGGAAGGCAAAGAAGAGGATTTGAAATCAAGGCAGAATTGCAGGAAACAGATTTCAGGAGGTAGATTCGAATCGCCTTTAAAGCACATGAAAAGCGGCAAAACGTTGACAATGATGCCCTTGGCCAAAAAGGGCGTATGCGTTTTTTCCTGAATATATTCAGGAAAAAACGCATACGCCCTTTTTGGCCAACCAAGCAACCTGGAAAGGCAAATCAGCGCTACAAAGAAGTCTCGCTTCCCATCGGTCCAAAGGGCCATGCTGAAAAAAGTGTCAAAACCAGAAATGCAGGACAGGCCATGGAGGAATCGGAGCCTTGCTACACTGATGGGTGGGATGTAAATTGCCAACAGCCACTCTGGAGAAGTGTACGGTGTGTCCTGAAACATCTAAAAAACACAGCTTAGAGAGCATAGGGCACTTCCACGCATGGGGGGATAAAGTGGGAAAATTGAAAATCAGCAAGACACAAGCACCCCAAAGTTTAGGGCTGCTCTGTTGACAAGGACCTCCACTTCATTCCACCTTAAATATCCCAGGAAAGCGAAAAATGGATCAAAAATTTGTGGTCCTTATGTACAATGGAATATCACTCAGCCATGAAATCAATGTCATAAGGCTAGTAGCAGCATGATGAGTGGATTTAGGTAAGACGATTCTAAGTGAAATAAGTCACACAGAACAGGACACTTCTCATAAGGTGTCACTTATAGAGGGAATGTAAAAACCGTTACACTTGAACTGAATTACAAAACAGAACAGAGTCACACATGCAGAAAACGCACTATGGCTGCTTAACGGGAAAGGTGAGGTGGGGTGATACATAAAACAAGAGTTTCAAATTAGCTCAGATACCGTTCCATAAACCCAATATGTAATAGACAAGACCTACTCCTTGCTCAGAGAACTGGACTCAACACGCCCGATTCACCGCACAAGAATATATCTGACTAGTAATAATCTTAAAACCTATGTATTGATATCTCTCTGTTAGTGTGTCAAGTGGGTGTAAAGCGGCATAAACACAGCCGTGAAAAGCAGCTAAACCCCATTATAAAAATAAATTACTTTTAAAAACCCATGAAACAAAGACAGGGAAAGAGAGAGAAATTCTTACACAATTCGTTCAGGGGCTGTGATGCAACCTGGATTGACCATATCTAGACCCACAGCTGGATGAGACATAAGGGTGGACACTCTTTGGGCTGAGAGGTTTGGTGAGGTTGGGTGAGCAAACGCAGACCCTTTAAAGTAATACTGCGTGCTACCCGTCGCATGGGTCCCAAATCTCCAGGTTCAAGGGCATCTTCCTACATCGAAAACATGCATGAGAAACCCAGAAGATGGTACACCGTGTGATGGGGAAAGGTTTCTAAAATGCACCTCATTTCTCATCTCCTTGTGCTCGGGTTCGCCATTCCAGCCACTTTACTAGCAATCTCCCTACTTGGAGCATCAGCACCTTTAACCTCCTGTTCCGTACAGGTTGCAATTTGTCCTGAGGATGAACGGGAAGACGGGGAACCAATGAGAGACTAGCTCTTGGTGTTGGGACAGGCACAGGTCACTCTATTTTCCCATCAGGAAGAAGAATTAACCAGAGGCTCAGCCTGCCCCCCGGAACCAGAACAGGGCCTGAAGCCATCCTGCGCTTTTGCGGCCAGCTCCCAAAAAAGCGACTTGTAAAATGGAGCTTCAGGGCAATGCAATTGAGAGAACTGGCTCAGAGAACTGGACTCTGCAATTCACAAACCTGCAGAGTTATAAATGATAACTCTCGTCCACAAATATATTGAGGGAAGGCAAAGAAGAGGATTTGAAATCAAGGCAGAATTGCAGGAAACAGATTTCAGGAGGTAGATTCGAATCGCCTTTAAAGCACATGAAAAGCGGCAAAACGTTGACAATGATGCCCTTGGCCAAAAAGGGCGTATGCGTTTTTTCCTGAATATATTCAGGAAAAAACGCATACACCCTTTTTGGCCAACCAAGCAACCTGGAAAGGCAAATCAGCGCTACAAAGAAGTCTCGCTTCCCATCGGTCAAAAGGGCCATGCTGAAAAAAGTGTCAAAACCAGAAATGCAGGACAGGCCATGGAGGAATCGGAGCCTTGCTACACTGATGGGCGGGATGTAAATTGCCAACAGCCACTCTGGAGAAGTGTATGGTGTGTCCTGAAACATCTAAAAAACACAGCTTAGAGAGCATAGGGCACTTCCACGCATGGGGGGATAAAGTGGGAAAATTGAAAATCAGCAAGACACAAGCACCCCAAAGTTTAGGGCTGCTCTGTTGACAAGGACCTCCACTTCATTCCACCTTAAATATCCCAGGAAAGCGAAAAATGGATCAAAAAGTTTTGGTCCTTATGTACAATGGAATATCACTCAGCCATGAAATCAATGTCATAAGGCTAGTAGCAGCATGATGAGTGGATTTAGGTAAGACGATTCTAAGTGAAATAAGTCACACAGAAAAGGACACTTCTCATAAGGTGTCACTTATAGAGGGAATGTAAAAACCGTTACACTTGAACTGAATTACAAAACAGAACAGAGTCACACATGCAGAAAACACACTATGGCTGCTTAACGGGAAAGGTGAGGTGGGGTGATACATAAAACAAGAGTTTCAAATTAGCTCAGATACCGTTCCATAAACCCAATATGTAATAGACAAGACCTACTCCTTGCTCAGAGAACTGGACTCAACACGCCCGATTCACCGCACAAGAATATATCTGACTAGTAATAATCTTAAAACCTATGTATTGATATCTCTCTGTTAGTGTGTCAAGTGGGTGTAAAGCGACATAAACACAGCCGTGAAAAGCTGCTAAACCCCATTATAAAAATAAATTACTTTTAAAAACCCATGAAACAAAGACAGGGAAAGATAGAGAAATTCTTACACAATTCGTTCAGGGGCAGTGATGCAACCTGGATTGACCATATCTAGACCCACAGCTGGATGAGACATAAGGGTGGACACTCTTGGGGCTGAGAGGTTTGGTGAGGTTGGGTGAGCAAACGCAGACCCTTTAAAGTAATACTGCGTGCTACCCGTCGCATGGGTCCCAAATCTCCAGGTTCAAGGGCATCTTCCTACATCGAAAACATGCATGAGAAACCCAGAAGATGGTACACCGTGTGATGGGGAAAGGTTTCTAAAATGCACCTCATTTCTCATCTCCTTGTGCTCGGGTTCGCCATTCCAGCCACTTTACTAGCAATCTCCCTACTTGGAGCATCAGCACCTTTAACCTCCTGTTCCGTACAGGTTGCAATTTGTCCTGAGGATGAACGGGAAGACGGGGAACCAATGAGAGACTAGCTCTTGGTGTTGGGACAGGCACAGGTCACTCTATTTTCCCATCAGGAAGAAGAATTAACCACAGGCTCAGCCTGCCCCCCGGAACCAGAACAGGGCCTGAAGCCATCCTGCGCTTTTGCGGCCAGCTCCCAGAAAAGCGACTTGTAAAATGGAGCTTCAGGGCACTGCAATTCACAAACCTGCAGAGTTATAAATGATAACTCTCGTCCACAAATATATTGAGGGAAGGCAAAGAAGAGGATTTGAAATCAAGGCAGAATTGCAGGAAACAGATTTCAGGAGGTAGATTCGAATCGCCTTTAAAGCACATGAAAAGTGGCAAAACGTTGACAATGATGCCCTTGGCCAAAAAGGGCGTATGCGTTTTTTCCTGAATATATTCAGGAAAAAACGCATACGCCCTTTTTGGCCAACCAAGCAACCTGGAAAGGCAAATCAGCGCTACAAAGAAGTCTCGCTTCCCATCGGTCAAAAGGGCCATGCTGAAAAAAGTGTCAAAACCAGAAATGCAGGACAGGCCATGGAGGAATCGGAGCCTTGCTACACTGATGGGCGGGATGTAAATTGCCAACAGCCACTCTGGAGAAGTGTACGGTGTGTCCTGAAACATCTAAAAAACACAGCTTAGAGAGCATAGGGCACTTCCACGCATGGGGGGATAAAGTGGGAAAATTGAAAATCAGCAAGACACAAGCACCCCAAAGTTTAGGGCTGCTCTGTTGACAAGGACCTCCACTTCATTCCACCTTAAATATCCCAGGAAAGCGAAAAATGGATCAAAAAGTTGTGGTCCTTATGTACAATGGAATATCACTCAGCCATGAAATCAATGTCATAAGGCTAGTAGCAGCATGATGAGTGGATTTAGGTAAGACGATTCTAAGTGAAATAAGTCACACAGAACAGGACACTTCTCATAAGGTGTCACTTATAGAGGGAATGTAAAAACCGTTACACTTGAACTGAATTACAAAACAGAACAGAGTCACACATGCAGAAAACGCACTATGGCTGCTTAACGGGAAAGGTGAGGTGGGGTGATACATAAAACAAGAGTTTCAAATTAGCTCAGATACCGTTCCATAAACCCAATATGTAATAGACAAGACCTACTCCTTGCTCAGAGAACTGGACTCAACACGCCCGATTCACCGCAAAAAAATATATCTGACTAGTGATAATCTTAAAACCTATGTATTGATATCTCTCTGTTAGTGTGTCAAGTGGGTGTAAAGCGACATAAACACAGCCGTGAAAAGCTGCTAAACCCCATTATAAAAATAAATTACTTTTAAAAACCCATGAAACAAAGACAGGGAAAGAGAGAGAAATTCTTACACAATTCGTTCAGGGGCAGTGATGCAACCTGGATTGACCATATCTAGACCCACAGCTGGATGAGACATAAGGGTGGACACTCTTGGGGCTGAGAGGTTTGGTGAGGTTGGGTGAGCAAACGCAGACCCTTTAAAGTAATACTGCGTGCTACCCGTCGCATGGGTCCCAAATCTCCAGGTTCAAGGGCATCTTCCTACATCGAAAACATGCATGAGAAACCCAGAAGATGGTACACCGTGTGATGGGGAAAGGTTTCTAAAATGCACCTCATTTCTCATCTCCTTGTGCTCGGGTTCGCCATTCCAGCCACTTTACTAGCAATCTCCCTACTTGGAGCATCAGCACCTTTAACCTCCAGTTCCGTACAGGTTGCAATTTGTCCTGAGGATGAACGGGAAGACGGGGAACCAATGAGAGACTAGCTCTTGGTGTTGGGACAGGCACAGGTCACTCTATTTTCCCATCAGGAAGAAGAATTAACCACAGGCTCAGCCTGCCCCCCGGAACCAGAACAGGGCCTGAAGCCATCCTGCGCTTTTGCGGCCAGCTCCCAAAAAAGCGACTTGTAAAATGGAGCTTCAGGGCACTGCAATTCACAAACCTGCAGAGTTATAAATGATAACTCTCGTCCACAAATATATTGAGGGAAGGCAAAGAAGAGGATTTGAAATCAAGGCAGAATTGCAGGAAACAGATTTCAGGAGGTAGATTCGAATCGCCTTTAAAGCACATGAAAAGCGGCAAAACGTTGACAATGATGCCCTTGGCCAAAAAGGGCGTATGCGTTTTTTCCTGAATATATTCAGGAAAAAACGCATACGCCCTTTTTGGCCAACCAAGCAACCTGGAAAGGCAAATCAGCGCTACAAAGAAGTCTCGCTTCCCATCGGTCAAAAGGGCCATGCTGAAAAAAGTGTCAAAACCAGAAATGCAGGACAGGCCATGGAGGAATCGGAGCCTTGCTACACTGATGGGTGGGATGTAAATTGCCAACAGCCACTCTGGAGAAGTGTACGGTGTGTCCTGAAACATCTAAAAAACACAGCTTAGAGAGCATAGGGCACTTCCACGCATGGGGGGATAAAGTGGGAAAATTGAAAATCAGCAAGACACAAGCACCCCAAAGTTTAGGGCTGCTCTGTTGACAAGGACCTCCACTTCATTCCACCTTAAATATCCCAGGAAAGCGAAAAATGGATCAAAAATTTGTGGTCCTTATGTACAATGGAATATCACTCAGCCATGAAATCAATGTCATAAGGCTAGTAGCAGCATGATGAGTGGATTTAGGTAAGACGATTCTAAGTGAAATAAGTCACACAGAACAGGACACTTCTCATAAAGTGTCACTTATAGAGGGAATGTAAAAACCGTTACACTTGAACTGAATTACAAAACAGAACAGAGTCACACATGCAGAAAACGCACTATGGCTGCTTAACGGGAAAGGTGAGGTGGGGTGATACATAAAACAAGAGTTTCAAATTAGCTCAGATACCGTTCCATAAACCCAATATGTAATAGACAAGACCTACTCCTTGCTCAGAGAACTGGACTCAACACGCCCGATTCACCGCACAAGAATATATCTGACTAGTAATAATCTTAAAACCTATGTATTGATATCTCTCTGTTAGTGTGTCAAGTGGGTGTAAAGCGACATAAACACAGCCGTGAAAAGCTGCTAAACCCCATTATAAAAATAAATTACTTTTAAAAACCCATGAAACAAAGACAGGGAAAGAGAGAGAAATTCTTACACAATTCGTTCAGGGGCAGTGATGCAACCTGGATTGACCATATCTAGACCCACAGCTGGATGAGACATAAGGGTGGACACTCTTGGGGCTGAGAGGTTTGGTGAGGTTGGGTGAGCAAACGCAGACCCTTTAAAGTAATACTGCGTGCTACCCGTCGCATGGGTCCCAAATCTCCAGGTTCAAGGGCATCTTCCTACATCGAAAACATGCATGAGAAACCCAGAAGATGGTACACCGTGTGATGGGGAAAGGTTTCTAAAATGCACCTCATTTCTCATCTCCTTGTGCTCGGGTTCGCCATTCCAGCCACTTTACTAGCAATCTCCCTACTTGGAGCATCAGCACCTTTAACCTCCAGTTCCGTACAGGTTGCAATTTGTCCTGAGGATGAACGGGAAGACGGGGAACCAATGAGAGACTAGCTCTTGGTGTTGGGACAGGCACAGGTCACTCTATTTTCCCATCAGGAAGAAGAATTAACCACAGGCTCAGCCTGCCCCCCGGAACCAGAACAGGGCCTGAAGCCATCCTGCGCTTTTGCGGCCAGCTCCCAAAAAAGCGACTTGTAAAATGGAGCTTCAGGGCACTGCAATTCACAAACCTGCAGAGTTATAAATGATAACTCTCGTCCACAAATATATTGAGGGAAGGCAAAGAAGAGGATTTGAAATCAAGGCAGAATTGCAGGAAACAGATTTCAGGAGGTAGATTCGAATCGCCTTTAAAGCACATGAAAAGCGGCAAAACGTTGACAATGATGCCCTTGGCCAAAAAGGGCGTATGCGTTTTTTCCTGAATATATTCAGGAAAAAACGCATACGCCCTTTTTGGCCAACCAAGCAACCTGGAAAGGCAAATCAGCGCTACAAAGAAGTCTCGCTTCCCATCGGTCAAAAGGGCCATGCTGAAAAAAGTGTCAAAACCAGAAATGCAGGACAGGCCATGGAGGAATCGGAGCCTTGCTACACTGATGGGTGGGATGTAAATTGCCAACAGCCACTCTGGAGAAGTGTACGGTGTGTCCTGAAACATCTAAAAAACACAGCTTAGAGAGCATAGGGCACTTCCACGCATGGGGGGATAAAGTGGGAAAATTGAAAATCAGCAAGACACAAGCACCCCAAAGTTTAGGGCTGCTCTGTTGACAAGGACCTCCACTTCATTCCACCTTAAATATCCCAGGAAAGCGAAAAATGGATCAAAAAGTTGTGGTCCTTATGTACAATGGAATATCACTCAGCCATGAAATCAATGTCATAAGGCTAGTAGCAGCATGATGAGTGGATTTAGGTAAGACGATTCTAAGTGAAATAAGTCACACAGAACAGGACACTTCTCATAAAGTGTCACTTATAGAGGGAATGTAAAAACCGTTACACTTGAACTGAATTACAAAACAGAACAGAGTCACACATGCAGAAAACGCACTATGGCTGCTTAACGGGAAAGGTGAGGTGGGGTGATACATAAAACAAGAGTTTCAAATTAGCTCAGATACCGTTCCATAAACCCAATATGTAATAGACAAGACCTACTCCTTGCTCAGAGAACTGGACTCAACACGCCCGATTCACCGCACAAGAATATATCTGACTAGTAATAATCTTAAAACCTATGTATTGATATCTCTCTGTTAGTGTGTCAAGTGGGTGTAAAGCGACATAAACACAGCCGTGAAAAGCTGCTAAACCCCATTATAAAAATAAATTACTTTTAAAAACCCATGAAACAAAGACAGGGAAAGAGAGAGAAATTCTTACACAATTCGTTCAGGGGCAGTGATGCAACCTGGATTGACCATATCTAGACCCACAGCTGGATGAGACATAAGGGTGGACACTCTTGGGGCTGAGAGGTTTGGTGAGGTTGGGTGAGCAAACGCAGACCCTTTAAAGTAATACTGCGTGCTACCCGTCGCATGGGTCCCAAATCTCCAGGTTCAAGGGCATCTTCCTACATCGAAAACATGCATGAGAAACCCAGAAGATGGTACACCGTGTGATGGGGAAAGGTTTCTAAAATGCACCTCATTTCTCATCTCCTTGTGCTCGGGTTCGCCATTCCAGCCACTTTACTAGCAATCTCCCTACTTGGAGCATCAGCACCTTTAACCTCCTGTTCCGTACAGGTTGCAATTTGTCCTGAGGATGAACGGGAAGACGGGGAACCAATGAGAGACTAGCTCTTGGTGTTGGGACAGGCACAGGTCACTCTATTTTCCCATCAGGAAGAAGAATTAACCACAGGCTCAGCCTGCCCCCCGGAACCAGAACAGGGCCTGAAGCCATCCTGCGCTTTTGCGGCCAGCTCCCAAAAAAGCGACTTGTAAAATGGAGCTTCAGGGCACTGCAATTCACAAACCTGCAGAGTTATAAATGATAACTCTCGTCCACAAATATATTGAGGGAAGGCAAAGAAGAGGATTTGAAATCAAGGCAGAATTGCAGGAAACAGATTTCAGGAGGTAGATTCGAATCGCCTTTAAAGCACATGAAAAGCGGCAAAACGTTGACAATGATGCCCATGGCCAAAAAGGGCGTATGCGTTTTTTCCTGAATATATTCAGGAAAAAACGCATACGCCCTTTTTGGCCAACCAAGCAACCTGGAAAGGCAAATCAGCGCTACAAAGAAGTCTCGCTTCCCATCGGTCAAAAGGGCCATGCTGAAAAAAGTGTCAAAACCAGAAATGCAGGACAGGCCATGGAGGAATCGGAGCCTTGCTACACTGATGGGTGGGATGTAAATTGCCAACAGCCACTCTGGAGAAGTGTACGGTGTGTCCTGAAACATCTAAAAAACACAGCTTAGAGAGCATAGGGCACTTCCACGCATGGGGGGATAAAGTGGGAAAATTGAAAATCAGCAAGACACAAGCACCCCAAAGTTTAGGGCTGCTCTGTTGACAAGGACCTCCACTTCATTCCACCTTAAATATCCCAGGAAAGCGAAAAATGGATCAAAAATTTGTGGTCCTTATGTACAATGGAATATCACTCAGCCATGAAATCAATGTCATAAGGCTAGTAGCAGCATGATGAGTGGATTTAGGTAAGACGATTCTAAGTGAAATAAGTCACACAGAACAGGACACTTCTCATAAGGTGTCACTTATAGAGGGAATGTAAAAACCGTTACACTTGAACTGAATTACAAAACAGAACAGAGTCACACATGCAGAAAACGCACTATGGCTGCTTAACGGGAAAGGTGAGGTGGGGTGATACATAAAACAAGAGTTTCAAATTAGCTCAGATACCGTTCCATAAACCCAATATGTAATAGACAAGACCTACTCCTTGCTCAGAGAACTGGACTCAACACGCCCGATTCACCGCACAAGAATATATCTGACTAGTAATAATCTTAAAACCTATGTATTGATATCTCTCTGTTAGTGTGTCAAGTGGGTGTAAAGCGACATAAACACAGCCGTGAAAAGCTGCTAAACCCCATTATAAAAATAAATTACTTTTAAAAACCCATGAAACAAAGACAGGGAAAGAGAGAGAAATTCTTACACAATTCGTTCAGGGGCAGTGATGCAACCTGGATTGACCATATCTAGACCCACAGCTGGATGAGACATAAGGGTGGACACTCTTGGGGCTGAGAGGTTTGGTGAGGTTGGGTGAGCAAACGCAGACCCTTTAAAGTAATACTGCGTGCTACCCGTCGCATGGGTCCCAAATCTCCAGGTTCAAGGGCATCTTCCTACATCGAAAACATGCATGAGAAACCCAGAAGATGGTACACCGTGTGATGGGGAAAGGTTTCTAAAATGCACCTCATTTCTCATCTCCTTGTGCTCGGGTTCGCCATTCCAGCCACTTTACTAGCAATCTCCCTACTTGGAGCATCAGCACCTTTAACCTCCTGTTCCGTACAGGTTGCAATTTGTCCTGAGGATGAACGGGAAGACGGGGAACCAATGAGAGACTAGCTCTTGGTGTTGGGACAGGCACAGGTCACTCTATTTTCCCATCAGGAAGAAGAATTAACCACAGGCTCAGCCTGCCCCCCGGAACCAGAACAGGGCCTGAAGCCATCCTGCGCTTTTGCGGCCAGCTCCCAAAAAAGCGACTTGTAAAATGGAGCTTCAGGGCACTGCAATTCACAAACCTGCAGAGTTATAAATGATAACTCTCGTCCACAAATATATTGAGGGAAGGCAAAGAAGAGGATTTGAAATCAAGGCAGAATTGCAGGAAACAGATTTCAGGAGGTAGATTCGAATCGCCTTTAAAGCACATGAAAAGCGGCAAAACGTTGACAATGATGCCCATGGCCAAAAAGGGCGTATGCGTTTTTTCCTGAATATATTCAGGAAAAAACGCATACGCCCTTTTTGGCCAACCAAGCAACCTGGAAAGGCAAATCAGCGCTACAAAGAAGTCTCGCTTCCCATCGGTCAAAAGGGCCATGCTGAAAAAAGTGTCAAAACCAGAAATGCAGGACAGGCCATGGAGGAATCGGAGCCTTGCTACACTGATGGGTGGGATGTAAATTGCCAACAGCCACTCTGGAGAAGTGTACGGTGTGTCCTGAAACATCTAAAAAACACAGCTTAGAGAGCATAGGGCACTTCCACGCATGGGGGGATAAAGTGGGAAAATTGAAAATCAGCAAGACACAAGCACCCCAAAGTTTAGGGCTGCTCTGTTGACAAGGACCTCCACTTCATTCCACCTTAAATATCCCAGGAAAGCGAAAAATGGATCAAAAATTTGTGGTCCTTATGTACAATGGAATATCACTCAGCCATGAAATCAATGTCATAAGGCTAGTAGCAGCATGATGAGTGGATTTAGGTAAGACGATTCTAAGTGAAATAAGTCACACAGAACAGGACACTTCTCATAAGGTGTCACTTATAGAGGGAATGTAAAAACCGTTACACTTGAACTGAATTACAAAACAGAACAGAGTCACACATGCAGAAAACGCACTATGGCTGCTTAACGGGAAAGGTGAGGTGGGGTGATACATAAAACAAGAGTTTCAAATTAGCTCAGATACCGTTCCATAAACCCAATATGTAATAGACAAGACCTACTCCTTGCTCAGAGAACTGGACTCAACACGCCCGATTCACCGCACAAGAATATATCTGACTAGTAATAATCTTAAAACCTATGTATTGATATCTCTCTGTTAGTGTGTCAAGTGGGTGTAAAGCGGCATAAACACAGCCGTGAAAAGCAGCTAAACCCCATTATAAAAATAAATTACTTTTAAAAACCCATGAAACAAAGACAGGGAAAGAGAGAGAAATTCTTACACAATTCGTTCAGGGGCTGTGATGCAACCTGGATTGACCATATCTAGACCCACAGCTGGATGAGACATAAGGGTGGACACTCTTTGGGCTGAGAGGTTTGGTGAGGTTGGGTGAGCAAACGCAGACCCTTTAAAGTAATACTGCGTGCTACCCATCGCATGGGTCCCAAATCTCCAGGTTCAAGGGCATCTTCCTACATCGAAAACATGCATGAGAAACCCAGAAGATGGTACACCGTGTGATGGGGAAAGGTTTCTAAAATGCACCTCATTTCTCATCTCCTTGTGCTCGGGTTCGCCATTCCAGCCACTTTACTAGCAATCTCCCTACTTGGAGCATCAGCACCTTTAACCTCCTGTTCGGTACAGGTTGCAATTTGTCCTGAGGATGAACGGGAAGACGGGGAACCAATGAGAGATTAGCTCTTGGTGTTGGGACAGGCACAGGTCACTCTATTTTCCCATCAGGAAGAAGAATTAACCAGAGGCTCAGCCTGCCCCCCGGAACCAGAACAGGGCCTGAAGCCATCCTGCGCTTTTGCGGCCAGCTCCCAAAAAAGCGACTTGTAAAATGGAGCTTCAGGGCAATGCAATTGAGAGAACTGGCTCAGAGAACTGGACTCTGCAATTCACAAACCTGCAGAGTTATAAATGATAACTCTCGTCCACAAATATATTGAGGGAAGGCAAAGAAGAGGATTTGAAATCAAGGCAGAATTGCAGGAAACAGATTTCAGGAGGTAGATTCGAATCGCCTTTAAAGCACATGAAAAGCGGCAAAACGTTGACAATGATGCCCTTGGCCAAAAAGGGCGTATGCGTTTTTTCCTGAATATATTCAGGAAAAAACGCATACGCCCTTTTTGGCCAACCAAGCAACCTGGAAAGGCAAATCAGCGCTACAAAGAAGTCTCGCTTCCCATCGGTCAAAAGGGCCATGCTGAAAAAAGTGTCAAAACCAGAAATGCAGGACAGGCCATGGAGGAATCGGAGCCTTGCTACACTGATGGGCGGGATGTAAATTGCCAACAGCCACTCTGGAGAAGTGTATGGTGTGTCCTGAAACATCTAAAAAACACAGCTTAGAGAGCATAGGGCACTTCCACGCATGGGGGGATAAAGTGGGAAAATTGAAAATCAGCAAGACACAAGCACCCCAAAGTTTAGGGCTGCTCTGTTGACAAGGACCTCCACTTCATTCCACCTTAAATATCCCAGGAAAGCGAAAAATGGATCAAAAAGTTTTGGTCCTTATGTACAATGGAATATCACTCAGCCATGAAATCAATGTCATAAGGCTAGTAGCAGCATGATGAGTGGATTTAGGTAAGACGATTCTAAGTGAAATAAGTCACACAGAAAAGGACACTTCTCATAAGGTGTCACTTATAGAGGGAATGTAAAAACCGTTACACTTGAACTGAATTACAAAACAGAACAGAGTCACACATGCAGAAAACACACTATGGCTGCTTAACGGGAAAGGTGAGGTGGGGTGATACATAAAACAAGAGTTTCAAATTAGCTCAGATACCGTTCCATAAACCCAATATGTAATAGACAAGACCTACTCCTTGCTCAGAGAACTGGACTCAACACGCCCGATTCACCGCACAAGAATATATCTGACTAGTAATAATCTTAAAACCTATGTATTGATATCTCTCTGTTAGTGTGTCAAGTGGGTGTAAAGCGACATAAACACAGCCGTGAAAAGCTGCTAAACCCCATTATAAAAATAAATTACTTTTAAAAACCCATGAAACAAAGACAGGGAAAGATAGAGAAATTCTTACACAATTCGTTCAGGGGCAGTGATGCAACCTGGATTGACCATATCTAGACCCACAGCTGGATGAGACATAAGGGTGGACACTCTTGGGGCTGAGAGGTTTGGTGAGGTTGGGTGAGCAAACGCAGACCCTTTAAAGTAATACTGCGTGCTACCCGTCGCATGGGTCCCAAATCTCCAGGTTCAAGGGCATCTTCCTACATCGAAAACATGCATGAGAAACCCAGAAGATGGTACACCGTGTGATGGGGAAAGGTTTCTAAAATGCACCTCATTTCTCATCTCCTTGTGCTCGGGTTCGCCATTCCAGCCACTTTACTAGCAATCTCCCTACTTGGAGCATCAGCACCTTTAACCTCCTGTTCCGTACAGGTTGCAATTTGTCCTGAGGATGAACGGGAAGACGGGGAACCAATGAGAGACTAGCTCTTGGTGTTGGGACAGGCACAGGTCACTCTATTTTCCCATCAGGAAGAAGAATTAACCACAGGCTCAGCCTGCCCCCCGGAACCAGAACAGGGCCTGAAGCCATCCTGCGCTTTTGCGGCCAGCTCCCAGAAAAGCGACTTGTAAAATGGAGCTTCAGGGCACTGCAATTCACAAACCTGCAGAGTTATAAATGATAACTCTCGTCCACAAATATATTGAGGGAAGGCAAAGAAGAGGATTTGAAATCAAGGCAGAATTGCAGGAAACAGATTTCAGGAGGTAGATTCGAATCGCCTTTAAAGCACATGAAAAGTGGCAAAACGTTGACAATGATGCCCTTGGCCAAAAAGGGCGTATGCGTTTTTTCCTGAATATATTCAGGAAAAAACGCATACGCCCTTTTTGGCCAACCAAGCAACCTGGAAAGGCAAATCAGCGCTACAAAGAAGTCTCGCTTCCCATCGGTCAAAAGGGCCATGCTGAAAAAAGTGTCAAAACCAGAAAGGCAGGACAGGCCATGGAGGAATCGGAGCCTTGCTACACTGATGGGCGGGATGTAAATTGCCAACAGCCACTCTGGAGAAGTGTACGGTGTGTCCTGAAACATCTAAAAAACACAGCTTAGAGAGCATAGGGCACTTCCACGCATGGGGGGATAAAGTGGGAAAATTGAAAATCAGCAAGACACAAGCACCCCAAAGTTTAGGGCTGCTCTGTTGACAAGGACCTCCACTTCATTCCACCTTAAATATCCCAGGAAAGCGAAAAATGGATCAAAAAGTTGTGGTCCTTATGTACAATGGAATATCACTCAGCCATGAAATCAATGTCATAAGGCTAGTAGCAGCATGATGAGTGGATTTAGGTAAGACGATTCTAAGTGAAATAAGTCACACAGAACAGGACACTTCTCATAAGGTGTCACTTATAGAGGGAATGTAAAAACCGTTACACTTGAACTGAATTACAAAACAGAACAGAGTCACACATGCAGAAAACGCACTATGGCTGCTTAACGGGAAAGGTGAGGTGGGGTGATACATAAAACAAGAGTTTCAAATTAGCTCAGATACCGTTCCATAAACCCAATATGTAATAGACAAGACCTACTCCTTGCTCAGAGAACTGGACTCAACACGCCCGATTCACCGCAAAAAAATATATCTGACTAGTGATAATCTTAAAACCTATGTATTGATATCTCTCTGTTAGTGTGTCAAGTGGGTGTAAAGCGACATAAACACAGCCGTTAAAAGCTGCTAAACCCCATTATAAAAATAAATTACTTTTAAAAACCCATGAAACAAAGACAGGGAAAGAGAGAGAAATTCTTACACAATTCGTTCAGGGGCAGTGATGCAACCTGGATTGACCATATCTAGACCCACAGCTGGATGAGACATAAGGGTGGACACTCTTGGGGCTGAGAGGTTTGGTGAGGTTGGGTGAGCAAACGCAGACCCTTTAAAGTAATACTGCGTGCTACCCGTCGCATGGGTCCCAAATCTCCAGGTTCAAGGGCATCTTCCTACATCGAAAACATGCATGAGAAACCCAGAAGATGGTACACCGTGTGATGGGGAAAGGTTTCTAAAATGCACCTCATTTCTCATCTCCTTGTGCTCGGGTTCGCCATTCCAGCCACTTTACTAGCAATCTCCCTACTTGGAGCATCAGCACCTTTAACCTCCAGTTCCGTACAGGTTGCAATTTGTCCTGAGGATGAACGGAAAGACGGGGAACCAATGAGAGACTAGCTCTTGGTGTTGGGACAGGCACAGGTCACTCTATTTTCCCATCAGGAAGAAGAATTAACCACAGGCTCAGCCTGCCCCCCGGAACCAGAACAGGGCCTGAAGCCATCCTGCGCTTTTGCGGCCAGCTCCCAAAAAAGCGACTTGTAAAATGGAGCTTCAGGGCACTGCAATTCACAAACCTGCAGAGTTATAAATGATAACTCTCGTCCACAAATATATTGAGGGAAGGCAAAGAAGAGGATTTGAAATCAAGGCAGAATTGCAGGAAACAGATTTCAGGAGGTAGATTCGAATCGCCTTTAAAGCACATGAAAAGCGGCAAAACGTTGACAATGATGCCCTTGGCCAAAAAGGGCGTATGCGTTTTTTCCTGAATATATTCAGGAAAAAACGCATACGCCCTTTTTGGCCAACCAAGCAACCTGGAAAGGCAAATCAGCGCTACAAAGAAGTCTCGCTTCCCATCGGTCAAAAGGGCCATGTTGAAAAAAGTGTCAAAACCAGAAATGCAGGACAGGCCATGGAGGAATCGGAGCCTTGCTACACTGATGGGTGGGATGGAAATTGCCAACAGCCACTCTGGAGAAGTGTACGGTGTGTCCTGAAACATCTAAAAAACACAGCTTAGAGAGCATAGGGCACTTCCACGCATGGGGGGATAAAGTGGGAAAATTGAAAATCAGCAAGACACAAGCACCCCAAAGTTTAGGGCTGCTCTGTTGACAAGGACCTCCACTTCATTCCACCTTAAATATCCCAGGAAAGCGAAAAATGGATCAAAAATTTGTGGTCCTTATGTACAATGGAATATCACTCAGCCATGAAATCAATGTCATAAGGCTAGTAGCAGCATGATGAGTGGATTTAGGTAAGACGATTCTAAGTGAAATAAGTCACACAGAACAGGACACTTCTCATAAAGTGTCACTTATAGAGGGAATGTAAAAACCGTTACACTTGAACTGAATTACAAAACAGAACAGAGTCACACATGCAGAAAACGCACTATGGCTGCTTAACGGGAAAGGTGAGGTGGGGTGATACATAAAACAAGAGTTTCAAATTAGCTCAGATACCGTTCCATAAACCCAATATGTAATAGACAAGACCTACTCCTTGCTCAGAGAACTGGACTCAACACGCCCGATTCACCGCACAAGAATATATCTGACTAGTAATAATCTTAAAACCTATGTATTGATATCTCTCTGTTAGTGTGTCAAGTGGGTGTAAAGCGACATAAACACAGCCGTGAAAAGCTGCTAAACCCCATTATAAAAATAAATTACTTTTAAAAACCCATGAAACAAAGACAGGGAAAGAGAGAGAAATTCTTACACAATTCGTTCAGGGGCAGTGATGCAACCTGGATTGACCATATCTAGACCCACAGCTGGATGAGACATAAGGGTGGACACTCTTGGGGCTGAGAGGTTTGGTGAGGTTGGGTGAGCAAACGCAGACCCTTTAAAGTAATACTGCGTGCTACCCGTCGCATGGGTCCCAAATCTCCAGGTTCAAGGGCATCTTCCTACATCGAAAACATGCATGAGAAACCCAGAAGATGGTACACCGTGTGATGGGGAAAGGTTTCTAAAATGCACCTCATTTCTCATCTCCTTGTGCTCGGGTTCGCCATTCCAGCCACTTTACTAGCAATCTCCCTACTTGGAGCATCAGCACCTTTAACCTCCTGTTCGGTACAGGTTGCAATTTGTCCTGAGGATGAACGGGAAGACGGGGAACCAATGAGAGACTAGCTCTTGGTGTTGGGACAGGCACAGGTCACTCTATTTTCCCATCAGGAAGAAGAATTAACCAGAGGCTCAGCCTGCCCCCCGGAACCAGAACAGGGCCTGAAGCCATCCTGCGCTTTTGCGGCCAGCTCCCAAAAAAGCGACTTGTAAAATGGAGCTTCAGGGCAATGCAATTGAGAGAACTGGCTCAGAGAACTGGACTCTGCAATTCACAAACCTGCAGAGTTATAAATGATAACTCTCGTCCACAAATATATTGAGGGAAGGCAAAGAAGAGGATTTGAAATCAAGGCAGAATTGCAGGAAACAGATTTCAGGAGGTAGATTCGAATCGCCTTTAAAGCACATGAAAAGCGGCAAAACTTTGACAATGATGCCCTTGGCCAAAAAGGGCGTATGCGTTTTTTCCTGAATATATTCAGGAAAAAACGCATACGCCCTTTTTGGCCAACCAAGCAACCTGGAAAGGCAAATCAGCGCTACAAAGAAGTCTCGCTTCCCATCGGTCAAAAGGGCCATGCTGAAAAAAGTGTCAAAACCAGAAATGCAGGACAGGCCATGGAGGAATCAGAGCCTTGCTACACTGATGGGCGGGATGTAAATTGCCAACAGCCACTCTGGAGAAGTGTACGGTGTGTCCTGAAACATCTAAAAAACACAGCTTAGAGAGCATAGGGCACTTCCACGCATGGGGGGATAAAGTGGGAAAATTGAAAATCAGCAAGACACAAGCACCCCAAAGTTTAGGGCTGCTCTGTTGACAAGGACCTCCACTTCATTCCACCTTAAATATCCCAGGAAAGCGAAAAATGGATCAAAAAGTTGTGGTCCTTATGTACAATGGAATATCACTCAGCCATGAAATCAATGTCATAAGGCTAGTAGCAGCATGATGAGTGGATTTAGGTAAGACGATTCTAAGTGAAATAAGTCACACAGAACAGGACACTTCTCATAAGGTGTCACTTATAGAGGGAATGTAAAAACCGTTACACTTGAACTGAATTACAAAACAGAACAGAGTCACACATGCAGAAAACGCACTATGGCTGCTTAACGGGAAAGGTGAGGTGGGGTGATACATAAAACAAGAGTTTCAAATTAGCTCAGATACCGTTCCATAAACCCAATATGTAATAGACAAGACCTACTCCTTGCTCAGAGAACTGGACTCAACACGCCCGATTCACCGCAAAAAAATATATCTGACTAGTGATAATCTTAAAACCTATGTATTGATATCTCTCTGTTAGTGTGTCAAGTGGGTGTAAAGCGACATAAACACAGCCGTGAAAAGCAGCTAAACCCCATTATAAAAATAAATTACTTTTAAAAACCCATGAAACAAAGACAGGGAAAGAGAGAGAAATTCTTACACAATTCGTTCAGGGGCAGTGATGCAACCTGGATTGACCATATCTAGACCCACAGCTGGATGAGACATAAGGGTGGACACTCTTGGGGCTGAGAGGTTTGGTGAGGTTGGGTGAGCAAACGCAGACCCTTTAAAGTAATACTGCGTGCTACCCGTCGCATGGGTCCCAAATCTCCAGGTTCAAGGGCATCTTCCTACACCGAAAACATGCATGAGAAACCCAGAAGATGGTACACCGTGTGATGGGGAAAGGTTTCTAAAATGCACCTCATTTCTCATCTCCTTGTGCTCGGGTTCGCCATTCCAGCCACTTTACTAGCAATCTCCCTACTTGGAGCATCAGCACCTTTAACCTCCAGTTCCGTACAGGTTGCAATTTGTCCTGAGGATGAACGGGAAGACGGGGAACCAATGAGAGACTAGCTCTTGGTGTTGGGACAGGCACAGGTCACTCTATTTTCCCATCAGGAAGAAGAATTAACCACAGGCTCAGCCTGCCCCCCGGAACCAGAACAGGGCCTGAAGCCATCCTGCGCTTTTGCGGCCAGCTCCCAAAAAAGCGACTTGTAAAATGGAGCTTCAGGGCACTGCAATTCACAAACCTGCAGAGTTATAAATGATAACTCTCGTCCACAAATATATTGAGGGAAGGCAAAGAAGAGGATTTGAAATCAAGGCAGAATTGCAGGAAACAGATTTCAGGAGGTAGATTCGAATCGCCTTTAAAGCACATGAAAAGCGGCAAAACGTTGACAATGATGCCCTTGGCCAAAAAGGGCGTATGCGTTTTTTCCTGAATATATTCAGGAAAAAACGCATACGCCCTTTTTGGCCAACCAAGCAACCTGGAAAGGCAAATCAGCGCTACAAAGAAGTCTCGCTTCCCATCGGTCAAAAGGGCCATGCTGAAAAAAGTGTCAAAACCAGAAATGCAGGACAGGCCATGGAGGAATCGGAGCCTTGCTACACTGATGGGTGGGATGTAAATTGCCAACAGCCACTCTGGAGAAGTGTACGGTGTGTCCTGAAACATCTAAAAAACACAGCTTAGAGAGCATAGGGCACTTCCACGCATGGGGGGATAAAGTGGGAAAATTGAAAATCAGCAAGACACAAGCACCCCAAAGTTTAGGGCTGCTCTGTTGACAAGGACCTCCACTTCATTCCACCTTAAATATCCCAGGAAAGCGAAAAATGGATCAAAAATTTGTGGTCCTTATGTACAATGGAATATCACTCAGCCATGAAATCAATGTCATAAGGCTAGTAGCAGCATGATGAGTGGATTTAGGTAAGACGATTCTAAGTGAAATAAGTCACACAGAACAGGACACTTCTCATAAAGTGTCACTTATAGAGGGAATGTAAAAACCGTTACACTTGAACTGAATTACAAAACAGAACAGAGTCACACATGCAGAAAACGCACTATGGCTGCTTAACGGGAAAGGTGAGGTGGGGTGATACATAAAACAAGAGTTTCAAATTAGCTCAGATACCGTTCCATAAACCCAATATGTAATAGACAAGACCTACTCCTTGCTCAGAGAACTGGACTCAACACGCCCGATTCACCACACAAGAATATATCTGACTAGTAATAATCTTAAAACCTATGTATTGATATCTCTCTGTTAGTGTGTCAAGTGGGTGTAAAGCGACATAAACACAGCCGTGAAAAGCTGCTAAACCCCATTATAAAAATAAATTACTTTTAAAAACCCATGAAACAAAGACAGGGAAAGAGAGAGAAATTCTTACACAATTCGTTCAGGGGCAGTGATGCAACCTGGATTGACCATATCTAGACCCACAGCTGGATGAGACATAAGGGTGGACACTCTTGGGGCTGAGAGGTTTGGTGAGGTTGGGTGAGCAAACGCAGACCCTTTAAAGTAATACTGCGTGCTACCCGTCGCATGGGTCCCAAATCTCCAGGTTCAAGGGCATCTTCCTACATCGAAAACATGCATGAGAAACCCAGAAGATGGTACACCGTGTGATGGGGAAAGGTTTCTAAAATGCACCTCATTTCTCATCTCCTTGTGCTCGGGTTCGCCATTCCAGCCACTTTACTAGCAATCTCCCTACTTGGAGCATCAGCACCTTTAACCTCCTGTTCCGTACAGGTTGCAATTTGTCCTGAGGATGAACGGGAAGACGGGGAACCAATGAGAGACTAGCTCTTGGTGTTGGGACAGGCACAGGTCACTCTATTTTCCCATCAGGAAGAAGAATTAACCACAGGCTCAGCCTGCCCCCCGGAACCAGAACAGGGCCTGAAGCCATCCTGCGCTTTTGCGGCCAGCTCCCAAAAAAGCGACTTGTAAAATGGAGCTTCAGGGCACTGCAATTCACAAACCTGCAGAGTTATAAATGATAACTCTCGTCCACAAATATATTGAGGGAAGGCAAAGAAGAGGATTTGAAATCAAGGCAGAATTGCAGGAAACAGATTTCAGGAGGTAGATTCGAATCGCCTTTAAAGCACATGAAAAGCGGCAAAACGTTGACAATGATGCCCATGGCCAAAAAGGGCGTATGCGTTTTTTCCTGAATATATTCAGGAAAAAACGCATACGCCCTTTTTGGCCAACCAAGCAACCTGGAAAGGCAAATCAGCGCTACAAAGAAGTCTCGCTTCCCATCGGTCAAAAGGGCCATGCTGAAAAAAGTGTCAAAACCAGAAATGCAGGACAGGCCATGGAGGAATCGGAGCCTTGCTACACTGATGGGTGGGATGTAAATTGCCAACAGCCACTCTGGAGAAGTGTACGGTGTGTCCTGAAACATCTAAAAAACACAGCTTAGAGAGCATAGGGCACTTCCACGCATGGGGGGATAAAGTGGGAAAATTGAAAATCAGCAAGACACAAGCACCCCAAAGTTTAGGGCTGCTCTGTTGACAAGGACCTCCACTTCATTCCACCTTAAATATCCCAGGAAAGCGAAAAATGGATCAAAAATTTGTGGTCCTTATGTACAATGGAATATCACTCAGCCATGAAATCAATGTCATAAGGCTAGTAGCAGCATGATGAGTGGATTTAGGTAAGACGATTCTAAGTGAAATAAGTCACACAGAACAGGACACTTCTCATAAGGTGTCACTTATAGAGGGAATGTAAAAACCGTTACACTTGAACTGAATTACAAAACAGAACAGAGTCACACATGCAGAAAACGCACTATGGCTGCTTAACGGGAAAGGTGAGGTGGGGTGATACATAAAACAAGAGTTTCAAATTAGCTCAGATACCGTTCCATAAACCCAATATGTAATAGACAAGACCTACTCCTTGCTCAGAGAACTGGACTCAACACGCCCGATTCACCGCACAAGAATATATCTGACTAGTAATAATCTTAAAACCTATGTATTGATATCTCTCTGTTAGTGTGTCAAGTGGGTGTAAAGCGGCATAAACACAGCCGTGAAAAGCAGCTAAACCCCATTATAAAAATAAATTACTTTTAAAAACCCATGAAACAAAGACAGGGAAAGAGAGAGAAATTCTTACACAATTCGTTCAGGGGCTGTGATGCAACCTGGATTGACCATATCTAGACCCACAGCTGGATGAGACATAAGGGTGGACACTGTTTGGGCTGAGATGTTTGGTGAGGTTGGGTGAGCAAACGCAGACCCTTTAAAGTAATACTGCGTGCTACCCGTCGCATGGGTCCCAAATCTCCAGGTTCAAGGGCATCTTCCTACATCGAAAACATGCATGAGAAACCCAGAAGATGGTACACCGTGTGATGGGGAAAGGTTTCTAAAATGCACCTCATTTCTCATCTCCTTGTGCTCGGGTTCGCCATTCCAGCCACTTTACTAGCAATCTCCCTACTTGGAGCATCAGCACCTTTAACCTCCTGTTCGGTACAGGTTGCAATTTGTCCTGAGGATGAACGGGAAGACGGGGAACCAATGAGAGACTAGCTCTTGGTGTTGGGACAGGCACAGGTCACTCTATTTTCCCATCAGGAAGAAGAATTAACCAGAGGCTCAGCCTGCCCCCCGGAACCAGAACAGGGCCTGAAGCCATCCTGCGCTTTTGCGGCCAGCTCCCAAAAAAGCGACTTGTAAAATGGAGCTTCAGGGCAATGCAATTGAGAGAACTGGCTCAGAGAACTGGACTCTGCAATTCACAAACCTGCAGAGTTATAAATGATAACTCTCGTCCACAAATATATTGAGGGAAGGCAAAGAAGAGGATTTGAAATCAAGGCAGAATTGCAGGAAACAGATTTCAGGAGGTAGATTCGAATCGCCTTTAAAGCACATGAAAAGTGGCAAAACGTTGACAATGATGCCCTTGGCCAAAAAGGGCGTATGCGTTTTTTCCTGAATATATTCAGGAAAAAACGCATACGCCCTTTTTGGCCAACCAAGCAACCTGGAAAGGCAAATCAGCGCTACAAAGAAGTCTCGCTTCCCATCGGTCAAAAGGGCCATGCTGAAAAAAGTGTCAAAACCAGAAATGCAGGACAGGCCATGGAGGAATCGGAGCCTTGCTACACTGATGGGCGGGATGTAAATTGCCAACAGCCACTCTGGAGAAGTGTACGGTGTGTCCTGAAACATCTAAAAAACACAGCTTAGAGAGCATAGGGCACTTCCACGCATGGGGGGATAAAGTGGGAAAATTGAAAATCAGCAAGACACAAGCACCCCAAAGTTTAGGGCTGCTCTGTTGACAAGGACCTCCACTTCATTCCACCTTAAATATCCCAGGAAAGCGAAAAATGGATCAAAAAGTTGTGGTCCTTATGTACAATGGAATATCACTCAGCCATGAAATCAATGTCATAAGGCTAGTAGCAGCATGATGAGTGGATTTAGGTAAGACGATTCTAAGTGAAATAAGTCACACAGAACAGGACACTTCTCATAAGGTGTCACTTATAGAGGGAATGTAAAAACCGTTACACTTGAACTGAATTACAAAACAGAACAGAGTCACACATGCAGAAAACGCACTATGGCTGCTTAACGGGAAAGGTGAGGTGGGGTGATACATAAAACAAGAGTTTCAAATTAGCTCAGATACCGTTCCATAAACCCAATATGTAATAGACAAGACCTACTCCTTGCTCAGAGAACTGGACTCAACACGCCCGATTCACCGCAGAAAAATATATCTGACTAGTGATAATCTTAAAACCTATGTATTGATATCTCTCTGTTAGTGTGTCAAGTGGGTGTAAAGCGACATAAACACAGCCGTGAAAAGCTGCTAAACCCCATTATAAAAATAAATTACTTTTAAAAACCCATGAAACAAAGACAGGGAAAGAGAGAGAAATTCTTACACAATTCGTTCAGGGGCAGTGATGCAACCTGGATTGACCATATCTAGACCCACAGCTGGATGAGACATAAGGGTGGACACTCTTGGGGCTGAGAGGTTTGGTGAGGTTGGGTGAGCAAACGCAGACCCTTTAAAGTAATACTGCGTGCTACCCGTCGCATGGGTCCCAAATCTCCAGGTTCAAGGGCATCTTCCTACATCGAAAACATGCATGAGAAACCCAGAAGATGGTACACCGTGTGATGGGGAAAGGTTTCTAAAATGCACCTCATTTCTCATCTCCTTGTGCTCGGGTTCGCCATTCCAGCCACTTTACTAGCAATCTCCCTACTTGGAGCATCAGCACCTTTAACCTCCAGTTCCGTACAGGTTGCAATTTGTCCTGAGGATGAACGGGAAGACGGGGAACCAATGAGAGACTAGCTCTTGGTGTTGGGACAGGCACAGGTCACTCTATTTTCCCATCAGGAAGAAGAATTAACCACAGGCTCAGCCTGCCCCCCGGAACCAGAACAGGGCCTGAAGCCATCCTGCGCTTTTGCGGCCAGCTCCCAAAAAAGCGACTTGTAAAATGGAGCTTCAGGGCACTGCAATTCACAAACCTGCAGAGTTATAAATGATAACTCTCGTCCACAAATATATTGAGGGAAGGCAAAGAAGAGGATTTGAAATCAAGGCAGAATTGCAGGAAACAGATTTCAGGAGGTAGATTCGAATCGCCTTTAAAGCACATGAAAAGCGGCAAAACGTTGACAATGATGCCCTTGGCCAAAAAGGGCGTATGCGTTTTTTCCTGAATATATTCAGGAAACAACGCATACGCCCTTTTTGGCCAACCAAGCAACCTGGAAAGGCAAATCAGCGCTACAAAGAAGTCTCGCTTCCCATCGGTCAAAAGGGCCATGCTGAAAAAAGTGTCAAAACCAGAAATGCAGGACAGGCCATGGAGGAATCGGAGCCTTGCTACACTGATGGGTGGGATGTAAATTGCCAACAGCCACTCTGGAGAAGTGTACGGTGTGTCCTGAAACATCTAAAAAACACAGCTTAGAGAGCATAGGGCACTTCCACGCATGGGGGGATAAAGTGGGAAAATTGAAAATCAGCAAGACACAAGCACCCCAAAGTTTAGGGCTGCTCTGTTGACAAGGACCTCCACTTCATTCCACCTTAAATATCCCAGGAAAGCGAAAAATGGATCAAAAAGTTGTGGTCCTTATGTACAATGGAATATCACTCAGCCATGAAATCAATGTCATAAGGCTAGTAGCAGCATGATGAGTGGATTTAGGTAAGACGATTCTAAGTGAAATAAGTCACACAGAACAGGACACTTCTCATAAGGTGTCACTTATAGAGGGAATGTAAAAACCGTTACACTTGAACTGAATTACAAAACAGAACAGAGTCACACATGCAGAAAACGCACTATGGCTGCTTAACGGGAAAGGTGAGGTGGGGTGATACATAAAACAAGAGTTTCAAATTAGCTCAGATACCGTTCCATAAACCCAATATGTAATAGACAAGACCTACTCCTTGCTCAGAGAACTGGACTCAACACGCCCGATTCACCGCAGAAAAATATATCTGACTAGTGATAATCTTAAAACCTATGTATTGATATCTCTCTGTTAGTGTGTCAAGTGGGTGTAAAGCGACATAAACACAGCCGTGAAAAGCTGCTAAACCCCATTATAAAAATAAATTACTTTTAAAAACCCATGAAACAAAGACAGGGAAAGAGAGAGAAATTCTTACACAATTCGTTCAGGGGCAGTGATGCAACCTGGATTGACCATATCTAGACCCACAGCTGGATGAGACATAAGGGTGGACACTCTTGGGGCTGAGAGGTTTGGTGAGGTTGGGTGAGCAAACGCAGACCCTTTAAAGTAATACTGCGTGCTACCCGTCGCATGGGTCCCAAATCTCCAGGTTCAAGGGCATCTTCCTACATCGAAAACATGCATGAGAAACCCAGAAGATGGTACACCGTGTGATGGGGAAAGGTTTCTAAAATGCACCTCATTTCTCATCTCCTTGTGCTCGGGTTCGCCATTCCAGCCACTTTACTAGCAATCTCCCTACTTGGAGCATCAGCACCTTTAACCTCCAGTTCCGTACAGGTTGCAATTTGTCCTGAGGATGAACGGGAAGACGGGGAACCAATGAGAGACTAGCTCTTGGTGTTGGGACAGGCACAGGTCACTCTATTTTCCCATCAGGAAGAAGAATTAACCACAGGCTCAGCCTGCCCCCCGGAACCAGAACAGGGCCTGAAGCCATCCTGCGCTTTTGCGGCCAGCTCCCAAAAAAGCGACTTGTAAAATGGAGCTTCAGGGCACTGCAATTCACAAACCTGCAGAGTTATAAATGATAACTCTCGTCCACAAATATATTGAGGGAAGGCAAAGAAGAGGATTTGAAATCAAGGCAGAATTGCAGGAAACAGATTTCAGGAGGTAGATTCGAATCGCCTTTAAAGCACATGAAAAGCGGCAAAACGTTGACAATGATGCCCTTGGCCAAAAAGGGCGTATGCGTTTTTTCCTGAATATATTCAGGAAACAACGCATACGCCCTTTTTGGCCAACCAAGCAACCTGGAAAGGCAAATCAGCGCTACAAAGAAGTCTCGCTTCCCATCGGTCAAAAGGGCCATGCTGAAAAAAGTGTCAAAACCAGAAATGCAGGACAGGCCATGGAGGAATCGGAGCCTTGCTACACTGATGGGTGGGATGTAAATTGCCAACAGCCACTCTGGAGAAGTGTACGGTGTGTCCTGAAACATCTAAAAAACACAGCTTAGAGAGCATAGGGCACTTCCACGCATGGGGGGATAAAGTGGGAAAATTGAAAATCAGCAAGACACAAGCACCCCAAAGTTTAGGGCTGCTCTGTTGACAAGGACCTCCACTTCATTCCACCTTAAATATCCCAGGAAAGCGAAAAATGGATCAAAAATTTGTGGTCCTTATGTACAATGGAATATCACTCAGCCATGAAATCAATGTCATAAGGCTAGTAGCAGCATGATGAGTGGATTTAGGTAAGACGATTCTAAGTGAAATAAGTCACACAGAACAGGACACTTCTCATAAGGTGTCACTTATAGAGGGAATGTAAAAACCGTTACACTTGAACTGAATTACAAAACAGAACAGAGTCACACATGCAGAAAACGCACTATGGCTGCTTAACGGGAAAGGTGAGGTGGGGTGATACATAAAACAAGAGTTTCAAATTAGCTCAGATACCGTTCCATAAACCCAATATGTAATAGACAAGACCTACTCCTTGCTCAGAGAACTGGACTCAACACGCCCGATTCACCGCACAAGAATATATCTGACTAGTAATAATCTTAAAACCTATGTATTGATATCTCTCTGTTAGTGTGTCAAGTGGGTGTAAAGCGGCATAAACACAGCCGTGAAAAGCAGCTAAACCCCATTATAAAAATAAATTACTTTTAAAAACCCATGAAACAAAGACAGGGAAAGAGAGAGAAATTCTTACACAATTCGTTCAGGGGCTGTGATGCAACCTGGATTGACCATATCTAGACCCACAGCTGGATGAGACATAAGGGTGGACACTCTTGGGGCTGAGAGGTTTGGTGAGGTTGGGTGAGCAAACGCAGACCCTTTAAAGTAATACTGCGTGCTACCCGTCGCATGGGTCCCAAATCTCCAGGTTCAAGGGCATCTTCCTACATCGAAAACATGCATGAGAAACCCAGAAGATGGTACACCGTGTGATGGGGAAAGGTTTCTAAAATGCACCTCATTTCTCATCTCCTTGTGCTCGGGTTCGCCATTCCAGCCACTTTACTAGCAATCTCCCTACTTGGAGCATCAGCACCTTTAACCTCCTGTTCGGTACAGGTTGCAATTTGTCCTGAGGATGAACGGGAAGACGGGGAACCAATGAGAGACTAGCTCTTGGTGTTGGGACAGGCACAGGTCACTCTATTTTCCCATCAGGAAGAAGAATTAACCAGAGGCTCAGCCTGCCCCCCGGAACCAGAACAGGGCCTGAAGCCATCCTGCGCTTTTGCGGCCAGCTCCCAAAAAAGCGACTTGTAAAATGGAGCTTCAGGGCAATGCAATTGAGAGAACTGGCTCAGAGAACTGGACTCTGCAATTCACAAACCTGCAGAGTTATAAATGATAACTCTCGTCCACAAATATATTGAGGGAAGGCAAAGAAGAGGATTTGAAATCAAGGCAGAATTGCAGGAAACAGATTTCAGGAGGTAGATTCGAATCGCCTTTAAAGCACATGAAAAGCGGCAAAACGTTGACAATGATGCCCTTGGCCAAAAAGGGCGTATGCGTTTTTTCCTGAATATATTCAGGAAAAAACGCATACGCCCTTTTTGGCCAACCAAGCAACCTGGAAAGGCAAATCAGCGCTACAAAGAAGTCTCGCTTCCCATCGGTCAAAAGGGCCATGCTGAAAAAAGTGTCAAAACCAGAAATGCAGGACAGGCCATGGAGGAATCGGAGCCTTGCTACACTGATGGGCGGGATGTAAATTGCCAACAGCCACTCTGGAGAAGTGTATGGTGTGTCCTGAAACATCTAAAAAACACAGCTTAGAGAGCATAGGGCACTTCCACGCATGGGGGGATAAAGTGGGAAAATTGAAAATCAGCAAGACACAAGCACCCCAAAGTTTAGGGCTGCTCTGTTGACAAGGACCTCCACTTCATTCCACCTTAAATATCCCAGGAAAGCGAAAAATGGATCAAAAAGTTTTGGTCCTTATGTACAATGGAATATCACTCAGCCATGAAATCAATGTCATAAGGCTAGTAGCAGCATGATGAGTGGATTTAGGTAAGACGATTCTAAGTGAAATAAGTCACACAGAAAAGGACACTTCTCATAAGGTGTCACTTATAGAGGGAATGTAAAAACCGTTACACTTGAACTGAATTACAAAACAGAACAGAGTCACACATGCAGAAAACACACTATGGCTGCTTAACGGGAAAGGTGAGGTGGGGTGATACATAAAACAAGAGTTTCAAATTAGCTCAGATACCGTTCCATAAACCCAATATGTAATAGACAAGACCTACTCCTTGCTCAGAGAACTGGACTCAACACGCCCGATTCACCGCACAAGAATATATCTGACTAGTAATAATCTTAAAACCTATGTATTGATATCTCTCTGTTAGTGTGTCAAGTGGGTGTAAAGCGACATAAACACAGCCGTGAAAAGCTGCTAAACCCCATTATAAAAATAAATTACTTTTAAAAACCCATGAAACAAAGACAGGGAAAGAGAGAGAAATTCTTACACAATTCGTTCAGGGGCAGTGATGCAACCTGGATTGACCATATCTAGACCCACAGCTGGATGAGACATAAGGGTGGACACTCTTGGGGCTGAGAGGTTTGGTGAGGTTGGGTGAGCAAACGCAGACCCTTTAAAGTAATACTGCGTGCTACCCGTCGCATGGGTCCCAAATCTCCAGGTTCAAGGGCATCTTCCTACATCGAAAACATGCATGAGAAACCCAGAAGATGGTACACCGTGTGATGGGGAAAGGTTTCTAAAATGCACCTCATTTCTCATCTCCTTGTGCTCGGGTTCGCCATTCCAGCCACTTTACTAGCAATCTCCCTACTTGGAGCATCAGCACCTTTAACCTCCAGTTCCGTACAGGTTGCAATTTGTCCTGAGGATGAACGGGAAGACGGGGAACCAATGAGAGACTAGCTCTTGGTGTTGGGACAGGCACAGGTCACTCTATTTTCCCATCAGGAAGAAGAATTAACCACAGGCTCAGCCTGCCCCCCGGAACCAGAACAGGGCCTGAAGCCATCCTGCGCTTTTGCGGCCAGCTCCCAAAAAAGCGACTTGTAAAATGGAGCTTCAGGGCACTGCAATTCACAAACCTGCAGAGTTATAAATGATAACTCTCGTCCACAAATATATTGAGGGAAGGCAAAGAAGAGGATTTGAAATCAAGGCAGAATTGCAGGAAACAGATTTCAGGAGGTAGATTCGAATCGCCTTTAAAGCACATGAAAAGCGGCAAAACGTTGACAATGATGCCCTTGGCCAAAAAGGGCGTATGCGTTTTTTCCTGAATATATTCAGGAAAAAACGCATACGCCCTTTTTGGCCAACCAAGCAACCTGGAAAGGCAAATCAGCGCTACAAAGAAGTCTCGCTTCCCATCGGTCAAAAGGGCCATGCTGAAAAAAGTGTCAAAACCAGAAATGCAGGACAGGCCATGGAGGAATCGGAGCCTTGCTACACTGATGGGTGGGATGTAAATTGCCAACAGCCACTCTGGAGAAGTGTACGGTGTGTCCTGAAACATCTAAAAAACACAGCTTAGAGAGCATAGGGCACTTCCACGCATGGGGGGATAAAGTGGGAAAATTGAAAATCAGCAAGACACAAGCACCCCAAAGTTTAGGGCTGCTCTGTTGACAAGGACCTCCACTTCATTCCACCTTAAATATCCCAGGAAAGCGAAAAATGGATCAAAAATTTGTGGTCCTTATGTACAATGGAATATCACTCAGCCATGAAATCAATGTCATAAGGCTAGTAGCAGCATGATGAGTGGATTTAGGTAAGACGATTCTAAGTGAAATAAGTCACACAGAACAGGACACTTCTCATAAGGTGTCACTTATAGAGGGAATGTAAAAACCGTTACACTTGAACTGAATTACAAAACAGAACAGAGTCACACATGCAGAAAACGCACTATGGCTGCTTAACGGGAAAGGTGAGGTGGGGTGATACATAAAACAAGAGTTTCAAATTAGCTCAGATACCGTTCCATAAACCCAATATGTAATAGACAAGACCTACTCCTTGCTCAGAGAACTGGACTCAACACGCCCGATTCACCGCACAAGAATATATCTGACTAGTAATAATCTTAAAACCTATGTATTGATATCTCTCTGTTAGTGTGTCAAGTGGGTGTAAAGCGGCATAAACACAGCCGTGAAAAGCAGCTAAACCCCATTATAAAAATAAATTACTTTTAAAAACCCATGAAACAAAGACAGGGAAAGAGAGAGAAATTCTTACACAATTCGTTCAGGGGCTGTGATGCAACCTGGATTGACCATATCTAGACCCACAGCTGGATGAGACATAAGGGTGGACACTCTTGGGGCTGAGAGGTTTGGTGAGGTTGGGTGAGCAAACGCAGACCCTTTAAAGTAATACTGCGTGCTACCCGTCGCATGGGTCCCAAATCTCCAGGTTCAAGGGCATCTTCCTACATCGAAAACATGCATGAGAAACCCAGAAGATGGTACACCGTGTGATGGGGAAAGGTTTCTAAAATGCACCTCATTTCTCATCTCCTTGTGCTCGGGTTCGCCATTCCAGCCACTTTACTAGCAATCTCCCTACTTGGAGCATCAGCACCTTTAACCTCCTGTTCGGTACAGGTTGCAATTTGTCCTGAGGATGAACGGGAAGACGGGGAACCAATGAGAGACTAGCTCTTGGTGTTGGGACAGGCACAGGTCACTCTATTTTCCCATCAGGAAGAAGAATTAACCAGAGGCTCAGCCTGCCCCCCGGAACCAGAACAGGGCCTGAAGCCATCCTGCGCTTTTGCGGCCAGCTCCCAAAAAAGCGACTTGTAAAATGGAGCTTCAGGGCAATGCAATTGAGAGAACTGGCTCAGAGAACTGGACTCTGCAATTCACAAACCTGCAGAGTTATAAATGATAACTCTCGTCCACAAATATATTGAGGGAAGGCAAAGAAGAGGATTTGAAATCAAGGCAGAATTGCAGGAAACAGATTTCAGGAGGTAGATTCGAATCGCCTTTAAAGCACATGAAAAGCGGCAAAACGTTGACAATGATGCCCTTGGCCAAAAAGGGCGTATGCGTTTTTTCCTGAATATATTCAGGAAAAAACGCATACGCCCTTTTTGGCCAACCAAGCAACCTGGAAAGGCAAATCAGCGCTACAAAGAAGTCTCGCTTCCCATCGGTCAAAAGGGCCATGCTGAAAAAAGTGTCAAAACCAGAAATGCAGGACAGGCCATGGAGGAATCGGAGCCTTGCTACACTGATGGGCGGGATGTAAATTGCCAACAGCCACTCTGGAGAAGTGTATGGTGTGTCCTGAAACATCTAAAAAACACAGCTTAGAGAGCATAGGGCACTTCCACGCATGGGGGGATAAAGTGGGAAAATTGAAAATCAGCAAGACACAAGCACCCCAAAGTTTAGGGCTGCTCTGTTGACAAGGACCTCCACTTCATTCCACCTTAAATATCCCAGGAAAGCGAAAAATGGATCAAAAAGTTTTGGTCCTTATGTACAATGGAATATCACTCAGCCATGAAATCAATGTCATAAGGCTAGTAGCAGCATGATGAGTGGATTTAGGTAAGACGATTCTAAGTGAAATAAGTCACACAGAAAAGGACACTTCTCATAAGGTGTCACTTATAGAGGGAATGTAAAAACCGTTACACTTGAACTGAATTACAAAACAGAACAGAGTCACACATGCAGAAAACACACTATGGCTGCTTAACGGGAAAGGTGAGGTGGGGTGATACATAAAACAAGAGTTTCAAATTAGCTCAGATACCGTTCCATAAACCCAATATGTAATAGACAAGACCTACTCCTTGCTCAGAGAACTGGACTCAACACGCCCGATTCACCGCACAAGAATATATCTGACTAGTAATAATCTTAAAACCTATGTATTGATATCTCTCTGTTAGTGTGTCAAGTGGGTGTAAAGCGACATAAACACAGCCGTGAAAAGCTGCTAAACCCCATTATAAAAATAAATTACTTTTAAAAACCCATGAAACAAAGACAGGGAAAGAGAGAGAAATTCTTACACAATTCGTTCAGGGGCAGTGATGCAACCTGGATTGACCATATCTAGACCCACAGCTGGATGAGACATAAGGGTGGACACTCTTGGGGCTGAGAGGTTTGGTGAGGTTGGGTGAGCAAACGCAGACCCTTTAAAGTAATACTGCGTGCTACCCGTCGCATGGGTCCCAAATCTCCAGGTTCAAGGGCATCTTCCTACATCGAAAACATGCATGAGAAACCCAGAAGATGGTACACCGTGTGATGGGGAAAGGTTTCTAAAATGCACCTCATTTCTCATCTCCTTGTGCTCGGGTTCGCCATTCCAGCCACTTTACTAGCAATCTCCCTACTTGGAGCATCAGCACCTTTAACCTCCAGTTCCGTACAGGTTGCAATTTGTCCTGAGGATGAACGGGAAGACGGGGAACCAATGAGAGACTAGCTCTTGGTGTTGGGACAGGCACAGGTCACTCTATTTTCCCATCAGGAAGAAGAATTAACCACAGGCTCAGCCTGCCCCCCGGAACCAGAACAGGGCCTGAAGCCATCCTGCGCTTTTGCGGCCAGCTCCCAAAAAAGCGACTTGTAAAATGGAGCTTCAGGGCACTGCAATTCACAAACCTGCAGAGTTATAAATGATAACTCTCGTCCACAAATATATTGAGGGAAGGCAAAGAAGAGGATTTGAAATCAAGGCAGAATTGCAGGAAACAGATTTCAGGAGGTAGATTCGAATCGCCTTTAAAGCACATGAAAAGCGGCAAAACGTTGACAATGATGCCCTTGGCCAAAAAGGGCGTATGCGTTTTTTCCTGAATATATTCAGGAAAAAACGCATACGCCCTTTTTGGCCAACCAAGCAACCTGGAAAGGCAAATCAGCGCTACAAAGAAGTCTCGCTTCCCATCGGTCAAAAGGGCCATGCTGAAAAAAGTGTCAAAACCAGAAATGCAGGACAGGCCATGGAGGAATCGGAGCCTTGCTACACTGATGGGCGGGATGTAAATTGCCAACAGCCACTCTGGAGAAGTGTACGGTGTGTCCTGAAACATCTAAAAAACACAGCTTAGAGAGCATAGGGCACTTCCACGCATGGGGGGATAAAGTGGGAAAATTGAAAATCAGCAAGACACAAGCACCCCAAAGTTTAGGGCTGCTCTGTTGACAAGGACCTCCACTTCATTCCACCTTAAATATCCCAGGAAAGCGAAAAATGGATCAAAAAGTTGTGGTCCTTATGTACAATGGAATATCACTCAGCCATGAAATCAATGTCATAAGGCTAGTAGCAGCATGATGAGTGGATTTAGGTAAGACGATTCTAAGTGAAATAAGTCACACAGAACAGGACACTTCTCATAAAGTGTCACTTATAGAGGGAATGTAAAAACCGTTACACTTGAACTGAATTACAAAACAGAACAGAGTCACACATGCAGAAAACGCACTATGGCTGCTTAACGGGAAAGGTGAGGTGGGGTGATACATAAAACAAGAGTTTCAAATTAGCTCAGATACCGTTCCATAAACCCAATATGTAATAGACAAGACCTACTCCTTGCTCAGAGAACTGGACTCAACACGCCCGATTCACCGCACAAGAATATATCTGACTAGTAATAATCTTAAAACCTATGTATTGATATCTCTCTGTTAGTGTGTCAAGTGGGTGTAAAGCGACATAAACACAGCCGTGAAAAGCTGCTAAACCCCATTATAAAAATAAATTACTTTTAAAAACCCATGAAACAAAGACAGGGAAAGAGAGAGAAATTCTTACACAATTCGTTCAGGGGCAGTGATGCAACCTGGATTGACCATATCTAGACCCACAGCTGGATGAGACATAAGGGTGGACACTCTTGGGGCTGAGAGGTTTGGTGAGGTTGGGTGAGCAAACGCAGACCCTTTAAAGTAATACTGCGTGCTACCCGTCGCATGGGTCCCAAATCTCCAGGTTCAAGGGCATCTTCCTACATCGAAAACATGCATGAGAAACCCAGAAGATGGTACACCGTGTGATGGGGAAAGGTTTCTAAAATGCACCTCATTTCTCATCTCCTTGTGCTCGGGTTCGCCATTCCAGCCACTTTACTAGCAATCTCCCTACTTGGAGCATCAGCACCTTTAACCTCCTGTTCCGTACAGGTTGCAATTTGTCCTGAGGATGAACGGGAAGACGGGGAACCAATGAGAGACTAGCTCTTGGTGTTGGGACAGGCACAGGTCACTCTATTTTCCCATCAGGAAGAAGAATTAACCACAGGCTCAGCCTGCCCCCCGGAACCAGAACAGGGCCTGAAGCCATCCTGCGCTTTTGCGGCCAGCTCCCAAAAAAGCGACTTGTAAAATGGAGCTTCAGGGCACTGCAATTCACAAACCTGCAGAGTTATAAATGATAACTCTCGTCCACAAATATATTGAGGGAAGGCAAAGCAGAGGATTTGAAATCAAGGCAGAATTGCAGGAAACAGATTTCAGGAGGTAGATTCGAATCGCCTTTAAAGCACATGAAAAGCGGCAAAACGTTGACAATGATGCCCATGGCCAAAAAGGGCGTATGCGTTTTTTCCTGAATATATTCAGGAAAAAACGCATACGCCCTTTTTGGCCAACCAAGCAACCTGGAAAGGCAAATCAGCGCTACAAAGAAGTCTCGCTTCCCATCGGTCAAAAGGGCCATGCTGAAAAAAGTGTCAAAACCAGAAATGCAGGACAGGCCATGGAGGAATCGGAGCCTTGCTACACTGATGGGTGGGATGTAAATTGCCAACAGCCACTCTGGAGAAGTGTACGGTGTGTCCTGAAACATCTAAAAAACACAGCTTAGAGAGCATAGGGCACTTCCACGCATGGGGGGATAAAGTGGGAAAATTGAAAATCAGCAAGACACAAGCACCCCAAAGTTTAGGGCTGCTCTGTTGACAAGGACCTCCACTTCATTCCACCTTAAATATCCCAGGAAAGCGAAAAATGGATCAAAAAGTTGTGGTCCTTATGTACAATGGAATATCACTCAGCCATGAAATCAATGTCATAAGGCTAGTAGCAGCATGATGAGTGCATTTAGGTAAGACGATTCTAAGTGAAATAAGTCACACAGAACAGGACACTTCTCATAAGGTGTCACTTATAGAGGGAATGTAAAAACCGTTACACTTGAACTGAATTACAAAACAGAACAGAGTCACACATGCAGAAAACGCACTATGGCTGCTTAACGGGAAAGGTGAGGTGGGGTGATACATAAAACAAGAGTTTCAAATTAGCTCAGATACCGTTCCATAAACCCAATATGTAATAGACAAGACCTACTCCTTGCTCAGAGAACTGGACTCAACACGCCCGATTCACCGCAAAAAAATATATCTGACTAGTGATAATCTTAAAACCTATGTATTGATATCTCTCTGTTAGTGTGTCAAGTGGGTGTAAAGCGACATAAACACAGCCGTGAAAAGCTGCTAAACCCCATTATAAAAATAAATTACTTTTAAAAACCCATGAAACAAAGACAGGGAAAGAGAGAGAAATTCTTACACAATTCGTTCAGGGGCAGTGATGCAACCTGGATTGACCATATCTAGACCCACAGCTGGATGAGACATAAGGGTGGACACTCTTGGGGCTGAGAGGTTTGGTGAGGTTGGGTGAGCAAACGCAGACCCTTTAAAGTAATACTGCGTGCTACCCGTCGCATGGGTCCCAAATCTCCAGGTTCAAGGGCATCTTCCTACATCGAAAACATGCATGAGAAACCCAGAAGATGGTACACCGTGTGATGGGGAAAGGTTTCTAAAATGCACCTCATTTCTCATCTCCTTGTGCTCGGGTTCGCCATTCTAGCCACTTTACTAGCAATCTCCCTACTTGGAGCATCAGCACCTTTAACCTCCAGTTCCGTACAGGTTGCAATTTGTCCTGAGGATGAACGGGAAGACGGGGAACCAATGAGAGACTAGCTCTTGGTGTTGGGACAGGCACAGGTCACTCTATTTTCCCATCAGGAAGAAGAATTAACCACAGGCTCAGCCTGCCCCCCGGAACCAGAACAGGGCCTGAAGCCATCCTGCGCTTTTGCGGCCAGCTCCCAAAAAAGCGACTTGTAAAATGGAGCTTCAGGGCACTGCAATTCACAAACCTGCAGAGTTATAAATGATAACTCTCGTCCACAAATATATTGAGGGAAGGCAAAGAAGAGGATTTGAAATCAAGGCAGAATTGCAGGAAACAGATTTCAGGAGGTAGATTCGAATCGCCTTTAAAGCACATGAAAAGCGGCAAAACGTTGACAATGATGCCCTTGGCCAAAAAGGGCGTATGCGTTTTTTCCTGAATATATTCAGGAAAAAACGCATACGCCCTTTTTGGCCAACCAAGCAACCTGGAAAGGCAAATCAGCGCTACAAAGAAGTCTCGCTTCCCATCGGTCAAAAGGGCCATGCTGTAAAAAGTGTCAAAACCAGAAATGCAGGACAGGCCATGGAGGAATCGGAGCCTTGCTACACTGATGGGTGGGATGTAAATTGCCAACAGCCACTCTGGAGAAGTGTACGGTGTGTCCTGAAACATCTAAAAAACACAGCTTAGAGAGCATAGGGCACTTCCACGCATGGGGGGATAAAGTGGGAAAATTGAAAATCAGCAAGACACAAGCACCCCAAAGTTTAGGGCTGCTCTGTTGACAAGGACCTCCACTTCATTCCACCTTAAATATCCCAGGAAAGCGAAAAATGGATCAAAAATTTGTGGTCCTTATGTACAATGGAATATCACTCAGCCATGAAATCAATGTCATAAGGCTAGTAGCAGCATGATGAGTGGATTTAGGTAAGACGATTCTAAGTGAAATAAGTCACACAGAACAGGACACTTCTCATAAAGTGTCACTTATAGAGGGAATGTAAAAACCGTTACACTTGAACTGAATTACAAAACAGAACAGAGTCACACATGCAGAAAACGCACTATGGCTGCTTAACGGGAAAGGTGAGGTGGGGTGATACATAAAACAAGAGTTTCAAATTAGCTCAGATACCGTTCCATAAACCCAATATGTAATAGACAAGACCTACTCCTTGCTCAGAGAACTGGACTCAACACGCCCGATTCACCGCACAAGAATATATCTGACTAGTAATAATCTTAAAACCTATGTATTGATATCTCTCTGTTAGTGTGTCAAGTGGGTGTAAAGCGGCATAAACACAGCCGTGAAAAGCAGCTAAACCCCATTATAAAAATAAATTACTTTTAAAAACCCATGAAACAAAGACAGGGAAAGAGAGAGAAATTCTTACACAATTCGTTCAGGGGCTGTGATGCAACCTGGATTGACCATATCTAGACCCACAGCTGGATGAGACATAAGGGTGGACACTCTTTGGGCTGAGAGGTTTGGTGAGGTTGGGTGAGCAAACACAGACCCTTTAAAGTAATACTGCGTGCTACCCGTCGCATGGGTCCCAAATCTCCAGGTTCAAGGGCATCTTCCTACATCGAAAACATGCATGAGAAACCCAGAAGATGGTACACCGTGTGATGGGGAAAGGTTTCTAAAATGCACCTCATTTCTCATCTCCTTGTGCTCGGGTTCGCCATTCCAGCCACTTTACTAGCAATCTCCCTACTTGGAGCATCAGCACCTTTAACCTCCTGTTCGGTACAGGTTGCAATTTGTCCTGAGGATGAACGGGAAGACGGGGAACCAATGAGAGACTAGCTCTTGGTGTTGGGACAGGCACAGGTCACTCTATTTTCCCATCAGGAAGAAGAATTAACCAGAGGCTCAGCCTGCCCCCCGGAACCAGAACAGGGCCTGAAGCCATCCTGCGCTTTTGCGGCCAGCTCCCAAAAAAGCGACTTGTAAAATGGAGCTTCAGGGCAATGCAATTGAGAGAACTGGCTCAGAGAACTGGACTCTGCAATTCACAAACCTGCAGAGTTATAAATGATAACTCTCGTCCACAAATATATTGAGGGAAGGCAAAGAAGAGGATTTGAAATCAAGGCAGAATTGCAGGAAACAGATTTCAGGAGGTAGATTCGAATCGCCTTTAAAGCACATGAAAAGCGGCAAAACGTTGACAATGATGCCCTTGGCCAAAAAGGGCGTATGCGTTTTTTCCTGAATATATTCAGGAAAAAACGCATACGCCCTTTTTGGCCAACCAAGCAACCTGGAAAGGCAAATCAGCGCTACAAAGAAGTCTCGCTTCCCATCGGTCAAAAGGGCCATGCTGAAAAAAGTGTCAAAACCAGAAATGCAGGACAGGCCATGGAGAAATGGGAGCCTTGCTACACTGATGGGCGGGATGTAAATTGCCAACAGCCACTCTGGAGAAGTGTACGGTGTGTCCTGAAACATCTAAAAAACACAGCTTAGACAGCATAGGGCACTTCCACGCATGGGGGGATAAAGTGGGAAAATTGAAAATCAGCAAGACACAAGCACCCCAAAGTTTAGGGCTGCTCTGTTGACAAGGACCTCCACTTCATTCCACCTTAAATATCCCAGGAAAGCGAAAAATGGATCAAAAAGTTTTGGTCCTTATGTACAATGGAATATCACTCAGCCATGAAATCAATGTCATAAGGCTAGTAGCAGCATGATGAGTGGATTTAGGTAAGACGATTCTAAGTGAAATAAGTCACACAGAAAAGGACACTTCTCATAAGGTGTCACTTATAGAGGGAATGTAAAAACCGTTACACTTGAACTGAATTACAAAACAGAACAGAGTCACACATGCAGAAAACACACTATGGCTGCTTAACGGGAAAGGTGAGGTGGGGTGATACATAAAACAAGAGTTTCAAATTAGCTCAGATACCGTTCCATAAACCCAATATGTAATAGACAAGACCTACTCCTTGCTCAGAGAACTGGACTCAACACGCCCGATTCACCGCACAAGAATATATCTGACTAGTAATAATCTTAAAACCTATGTATTGATATCTCTCTGTTAGTGTGTCAAGTGGGTGTAAAGCGACATAAACACAGCCGTGAAAAGCTGCTAAACCCCATTATAAAAATAAATTACTTTTAAAAACCCATGAAACAAAGACAGGGAAAGATAGAGAAATTCTTACACAATTCGTTCAGGGGCAGTGATGCAACCTGGATTGACCATATCTAGACCCACAGCTGGATGAGACATAAGGGTGGACACTCTTGGGGCTGAGAGGTTTGGTGAGGTTGGGTGAGCAAACGCAGACCCTTTAAAGTAATACTGCGTGCTACCCGTCGCATGGGTCCCAAATCTCCAGGTTCAAGGGCATCTTCCTACATCGAAAACATGCATGAGAAACCCAGAAGATGGTACACCGTGTGATGGGGAAAGGTTTCTAAAATGCACCTCATTTCTCATCTCCTTGTGCTCGGGTTCGCCATTCCAGCCACTTTACTAGCAATCTCCCTACTTGGAGCATCAGCACCTTTAACCTCCAGTTCCGTACAGGTTGCAATTTGTCCTGAGGATGAACGGGAAGACGGGGAACCAATGAGAGACTAGCTCTTGGTGTTGGGACAGGCACAGGTCACTCTATTTTCCCATCAGGAAGAAGAATTAACCACAGGCTCAGCCTGCCCCCCGGAACCAGAACAGGGCCTGAAGCCATCCTGCGCTTTTGCGGCCAGCTCCCAAAAAAGCGACTTGTAAAATGGAGCTTCAGGGCACTGCAATTCACAAACCTGCAGAGTTATAAATGATAACTCTCGTCCACAAATATATTGAGGGAAGGCAAAGAAGAGGATTTGAAATCAAGGCAGAATTGCAGGAAACAGATTTCAGGAGGTAGATTCGAATCGCCTTTAAAGCACATGAAAAGCGGCAAAACGTTGACAATGATGCCCTTGGCCAAAAAGGGCGTATGCGTTTTTTCCTGAATATATTCAGGAAAAAACGCATACGCCCTTTTTGGCCAACCAAGCAACCTGGAAAGGCAAATCAGCGCTACAAAGAAGTCTCGCTTCCCATCGGTCAAAAGGGCCATGCTGAAAAAAGTGTCAAAACCAGAAATGCAGGACAGGCCATGGAGGAATCGGAGCCTTGCTACACTGATGGGCGGGATGTAAATTGCCAACAGCCACTCTGGAGAAGTGTACGGTGTGTCCTGAAACATCTAAAAAACACAGCTTAGAGAGCATAGGGCACTTCCACGCATGGGGGGATAAAGTGGGAAAATTGAAAATCAGCAAGACACAAGCACCCCAAAGTTTAGGGCTGCTCTGTTGACAAGGACCTCCACTTCATTCCACCTTAAATATCCCAGGAAAGCGAAAAATGGATCAAAAAGTTGTGGTCCTTATGTACAATGGAATATCACTCAGCCATGAAATCAATGTCATAAGGCTAGTAGCAGCATGATGAGTGGATTTAGGTAAGACGATTCTAAGTGAAATAAGTCACACAGAACAGGACACTTCTCATAAAGTGTCACTTATAGAGGGAATGTAAAAACCGTTACACTTGAACTGAATTACAAAACAGAACAGAGTCACACATGCAGAAAACGCACTATGGCTGCTTAACGGGAAAGGTGAGGTGGGGTGATACATAAAACAAGAGTTTCAAATTAGCTCAGATACCGTTCCATAAACCCAATATGTAATAGACAAGACCTACTCCTTGCTCAGAGAACTGGACTCAACACGCCCGATTCACCGCACAAGAATATATCTGACTAGTAATAATCTTAAAACCTATGTATTGATATCTCTCTGTTAGTGTGTCAAGTGGGTGTAAAGCGACATAAACACAGCCGTGAAAAGCTGCTAAACCCCATTATAAAAATAAATTACTTTTAAAAACCCATGAAACAAAGACAGGGAAAGAGAGAGAAATTCTTACACAATTCGTTCAGGGGCAGTGATGCAACCTGGATTGACCATATATAGACCCACAGCTGGATGAGACATAAGGGTGGACACTCTTGGGGCTGAGAGGTTTGGTGAGGTTGGGTGAGCAAACGCAGACCCTTTAAAGTAATACTGCGTGCTACCCGTCGCATGGGTCCCAAATCTCCAGGTTCAAGGGCATCTTCCTACATCGAAAACATGCATGAGAAACCCAGAAGATGGTACACCGTGTGATGGGGAAAGGTTTCTAAAATGCACCTCATTTCTCATCTCCTTGTGCTCGGGTTCGCCATTCCAGCCACTTTACTAGCAATCTCCCTACTTGGAGCATCAGCACCTTTAACCTCCTGTTCCGTACAGGTTGCAATTTGTCCTGAGGATGAACGGGAAGACGGGGAACCAATGAGAGACTAGCTCTTGGTGTTGGGACAGGCACAGGTCACTCTATTTTCCCATCAGGAAGAAGAATTAACCACAGGCTCAGCCTGCCCCCCGGAACCAGAACAGGGCCTGAAGCCATCCTGCGCTTTTGCGGCCAGCTCCCAAAAAAGCGACTTGTAAAATGGAGCTTCAGGGCACTGCAATTCACAAACCTGCAGAGTTATAAATGATAACTCTCGTCCACAAATATATTGAGGGAAGGCAAAGAAGAGGATTTGAAATCAAGGCAGAATTGCAGGAAACAGATTTCAGGAGGTAGATTCGAATCGCCTTTAAAGCACATGAAAAGCGGCAAAACGTTGACAATGATGCCCATGGCCAAAAAGGGCGTATGCGTTTTTTCCTGAATATATTCAGGAAAAAACGCATACGCCCTTTTTGGCCAACCAAGCAACCTGGAAAGGCAAATCAGCGCTACAAAGAAGTCTCGCTTCCCATCGGTCAAAAGGGCCATGCTGAAAAAAGTGTCAAAACCAGAAATGCAGGACAGGCCATGGAGGAATCGGAGCCTTGCTACACTGATGGGTGGGATGTAAATTGCCAACAGCCACTCTGGAGAAGTGTACGGTGTGTCCTGAAACATCTAAAAAACACAGCTTAGAGAGCATAGGGCACTTCCACGCATGGGGGGATAAAGTGGGAAAATTGAAAATCAGCAAGACACAAGCACCCCAAAGTTTAGGGCTGCTCTGTTGACAAGGACCTCCACTTCATTCCACCTTAAATATCCCAGGAAAGCGAAAAATGGATCAAAAAGTTGTGGTCCTTATGTACAATGGAATATCACTCAGCCATGAAATCAATGTCATAAGGCTAGTAGCAGCATGATGAGTGCATTTAGGTAAGACGATTCTAAGTGAAATAAGTCACACAGAACAGGACACTTCTCATAAGGTGTCACTTATAGAGGGAATGTAAAAACCGTTACACTTGAACTGAATTACAAAACAGAACAGAGTCACACATGCAGAAAACGCACTATGGCTGCTTAACGGGAAAGGTGAGGTGGGGTGATACATAAAACAAGAGTTTCAAATTAGCTCAGATACCGTTCCATAAACCCAATATGTAATAGACAAGACCTACTCCTTGCTCAGAGAACTGGACTCAACACGCCCGATTCACCGCAAAAAAATATATCTGACTAGTGATAATCTTAAAACCTATGTATTGATATCTCTCTGTTAGTGTGTCAAGTGGGTGTAAAGCGACATAAACACAGCCGTGAAAAGCTGCTAAACCCCATTATAAAAATAAATTACTTTTAAAAACCCATGAAACAAAGACAGGGAAAGAGAGAGAAATTCTTACACAATTCGTTCAGGGGCAGTGATGCAACCTGGATTGACCATATCTAGACCCACAGCTGGATGAGACATAAGGGTGGACACTCTTGGGGCTGAGAGGTTTGGTGAGGTTGGGTGAGCAAACGCAGACCCTTTAAAGTAATACTGCGTGCTACCCGTCGCATGGGTCCCAAATCTCCAGGTTCAAGGGCATCTTCCTACATCGAAAACATGCATGAGAAACCCAGAAGATGGTACACCGTGTGATGGGGAAAGGTTTCTAAAATGCACCTCATTTCTCATCTCCTTGTGCTCGGGTTCGCCATTCTAGCCACTTTACTAGCAATCTCCCTACTTGGAGCATCAGCACCTTTAACCTCCAGTTCCGTACAGGTTGCAATTTGTCCTGAGGATGAACGGGAAGATGGGGAACCAATGAGAGACTAGCTCTTGGTGTTGGGACAGGCACAGGTCACTCTATTTTCCCATCAGGAAGAAGAATTAACCACAGGCTCAGCCTGCCCCCCGGAACCAGAACAGGGCCTGAAGCCATCCTGCGCTTTTGCGGCCAGCTCCCAAAAAAGCGACTTGTAAAATGGAGCTTCAGGGCACTGCAATTCACAAACCTGCAGAGTTATAAATGATAACTCTCGTCCACAAATATATTGAGGGAAGGCAAAGAAGAGGATTTGAAATCAAGGCAGAATTGCAGGAAACAGATTTCAGGAGGTAGATTCGAATCGCCTTTAAAGCACATGAAAAGCGGCAAAACGTTGACAATGATGCCCTTGGCCAAAAAGGGCGTATGCGTTTTTTCCTGAATATATTCAGGAAAAAACGCATACGCCCTTTTTGGCCAACCAAGCAACCTGGAAAGGCAAATCAGCGCTACAAAGAAGTCTCGCTTCCCATCGGTCAAAAGGGCCATGCTGCAAAAAGTGTCAAAACCAGAAATGCAGGACAGGCCATGGAGGAATCGGAGCCTTGCTACACTGATGGGTGGGATGTAAATTGCCAACAGCCACTCTGGAGAAGTGTACGGTGTGTCCTGAAACATCTAAAAAACACAGCTTAGAGAGCATAGGGCACTTCCACGCATGGGGGGATAAAGTGGGAAAATTGAAAATCAGCAAGACACAAGCACCCCAAAGTTTAGGGCTGCTCTGTTGACAAGGACCTCCACTTCATTCCACCTTAAATATCCCAGGAAAGCGAAAAATGGATCAAAAATTTGTGGTCCTTATGTACAATGGAATATCACTCAGCCATGAAATCAATGTCATAAGGCTAGTAGCAGCATGATGAGTGGATTTAGGTAAGACGATTCTAAGTGAAATAAGTCACACAGAACAGGACACTTCTCATAAGGTGTCACTTATAGAGGGAATGTAAAAACCGTTACACTTGAACTGAATTACAAAACAGAACAGAGTCACACATGCAGAAAACGCACTATGGCTGCTTAACGGGAAAGGTGAGGTGGGGTGATACATAAAACAAGAGTTTCAAATTAGCTCAGATACCGTTCCATAAACCCAATATGTAATAGACAAGACCTACTCCTTGCTCAGAGAACTGGACTCAACACGCCCGATTCACCGCACAAGAATATATCTGACTAGTAATAATCTTAAAACCTATGTATTGATATCTCTCTGTTAGTGTGTCAAGTGGGTGTAAAGCGGCATAAACACAGCCGTGAAAAGCAGCTAAACCCCATTATAAAAATAAATTACTTTTAAAAACCCATGAAACAAAGACAGGGAAAGAGAGAGAAATTCTTACACAATTCGTTCAGGGGCTGTGATGCAACCTGGATTGACCATATCTAGACCCACAGCTGGATGAGACATAAGGGTGGACACTCTTTGGGCTGAGAGGTTTGGTGAGGTTGGGTGAGCAAACACAGACCCTTTAAAGTAATACTGCGTGCTACCCGTCGCATGGGTCCCAAATCTCCAGGTTCAAGGGCATCTTCCTACATCGAAAACATGCATGAGAAACCCAGAAGATGGTACACCGTGTGATGGGGAAAGGTTTCTAAAATGCACCTCATTTCTCATCTCCTTGTGCTCGGGTTCGCCATTCCAGCCACTTTACTAGCAATCTCCCTACTTGGAGCATCAGCACCTTTAACCTCCTGTTCGGTACAGGTTGCAATTTGTCCTGAGGATGAACGGGAAGACGGGGAACCAATGAGAGACTAGCTCTTGGTGTTGGGACAGGCACAGGTCACTCTATTTTCCCATCAGGAAGAAGAATTAACCAGAGGCTCAGCCTGCCCCCCGGAACCAGAACAGGGCCTGAAGCCATCCTGCGCTTTTGCGGCCAGCTCCCAAAAAAGCGACTTGTAAAATGGAGCTTCAGGGCAATGCAATTGAGAGAACTGGCTCAGAGAACTGGACTCTGCAATTCACAAACCTGCAGAGTTATAAATGATAACTCTCGTCCACAAATATATTGAGGGAAGGCAAAGAAGAGGATTTGAAATCAAGGCAGAATTGCAGGAAACAGATTTCAGGAGGTAGATTCGAATCGCCTTTAAAGCACATGAAAAGCGGCAAAACGTTGACAATGATGCCCTTGGCCAAAAAGGGCGTATGCGTTTTTTCCTGAATATATTCAGGAAAAAACGCATACGCCCTTTTTGGCCAACCAAGCAACCTGGAAAGGCAAATCAGCGCTACAAAGAAGTCTCGCTTCCCATCGGTCAAAAGGGCCATGCTGAAAAAAGTGTCAAAACCAGAAATGCAGGACAGGCCATGGAGAAATGGGAGCCTTGCTACACTGATGGGCGGGATGTAAATTGCCAACAGCCACTCTGGAGAAGTGTACGGTGTGTCCTGAAACATCTAAAAAACACAGCTTAGACAGCATAGGGCACTTCCACGCATGGGGGGATAAAGTGGGAAAATTGAAAATCAGCAAGACACAAGCACCCCAAAGTTTAGGGCTGCTCTGTTGACAAGGACCTCCACTTCATTCCACCTTAAATATCCCAGGAAAGCGAAAAATGGATCAAAAAGTTTTGGTCCTTATGTACAATGGAATATCACTCAGCCATGAAATCAATGTCATAAGGCTAGTAGCAGCATGATGAGTGGATTTAGGTAAGACGATTCTAAGTGAAATAAGTCACACAGAAAAGGACACTTCTCATAAGGTGTCACTTATAGAGGGAATGTAAAAACCGTTACACTTGAACTGAATTACAAAACAGAACAGAGTCACACATGCAGAAAACACACTATGGCTGCTTAACGGGAAAGGTGAGGTGGGGTGATACATAAAACAAGAGTTTCAAATTAGCTCAGATACCGTTCCATAAACCCAATATGTAATAGACAAGACCTACTCCTTGCTCAGAGAACTGGACTCAACACGCCCGATTCACCGCACAAGAATATATCTGACTAGTAATAATCTTAAAACCTATGTATTGATATCTCTCTGTTAGTGTGTCAAGTGGGTGTAAAGCGACATAAACACAGCCGTGAAAAGCTGCTAAACCCCATTATAAAAATAAATTACTTTTAAAAACCCATGAAACAAAGACAGGGAAAGATAGAGAAATTCTTACACAATTCGTTCAGGGGCAGTGATGCAACCTGGATTGACCATATCTAGACCCACAGCTGGATGAGACATAAGGGTGGACACTCTTGGGGCTGAGAGGTTTGGTGAGGTTGGGTGAGCAAACGCAGACCCTTTAAAGTAATACTGCGTGCTACCCGTCGCATGGGTCCCAAATCTCCAGGTTCAAGGGCATCTTCCTACATCGAAAACATGCATGAGAAACCCAGAAGATGGTACACCGTGTGATGGGGAAAGGTTTCTAAAATGCACCTCATTTCTCATCTCCTTGTGCTCGGGTTCGCCATTCCAGCCACTTTACTAGCAATCTCCCTACTTGGAGCATCAGCACCTTTAACCTCCTGTTCCGTACAGGTTGCAATTTGTCCTGAGGATGAACGGGAAGACGGGGAACCAATGAGAGACTAGCTCTTGGTGTTGGGACAGGCACAGGTCACTCTATTTTCCCATCAGGAAGAAGAATTAACCACAGGCTCAGCCTGCCCCCCGGAACCAGAACAGGGCCTGAAGCCATCCTGCGCGTTTGCGGCCAGCTCCCAGAAAAGCGACTTGTAAAATGGAGCTTCAGGGCACTGCAATTCACAAACCTGCAGAGTTATAAATGATAACTCTCGTCCACAAATATATTGAGGGAAGGCAAAGAAGAGGATTTGAAATCAAGGCAGAATTGCAGGAAACAGATTTCAGGAGGTAGATTCGAATCGCCTTTAAAGCACATGAAAAGTGGCAAAACGTTGACAATGATGCCCTTGGCCAAAAAGGGCGTATGCGTTTTTTCCTGAATATATTCAGGAAAAAACGCATACGCCCTTTTTGGCCAACCAAGCAACCTGGAAAGGCAAATCAGCGCTACAAAGAAGTCTCGCTTCCCATCGGTCAAAAGGGCCATGCTGAAAAAAGTGTCAAAACCAGAAATGCAGGACAGGCCATGGAGGAATCGGAGCCTTGCTACACTGATGGGCGGGATGTAAATTGCCAACAGCCACTCTGGAGAAGTGTACGGTGTGTCCTGAAACATCTAAAAAACACAGCTTAGAGAGCATAGGGCACTTCCACGCATGGGGGGATAAAGTGGGAAAATTGAAAATCAGCAAGACACAAGCACCCCAAAGTTTAGGGCTGCTCTGTTGACAAGGACCTCCACTTCATTCCACCTTAAATATCCCAGGAAAGCGAAAAATGGATCAAAAAGTTGTGGTCCTTATGTACAATGGAATATCACTCAGCCATGAAATCAATGTCATAAGGCTAGTAGCAGCATGATGAGTGGATTTAGGTAAGACGATTCTAAGTGAAATAAGTCACACAGAACAGGACACTTCTCATAAGGTGTCACTTATAGAGGGAATGTAAAAACCGTTACACTTGAACTGAATTACAAAACAGAACAGAGTCACACATGCAGAAAACGCACTATGGCTGCTTAACGGGAAAGGTGAGGTGGGGTGATACATAAAACAAGAGTTTCAAATTAGCTCAGATACCGTTCCATAAACCCAATATGTAATAGACAAGACCTACTCCTTGCTCAGAGAACTGGACTCAACACGCCCGATTCACCGCAAAAAAATATATCTGACTAGTGATAATCTTAAAACCTATGTATTGATATCTCTCTGTTAGTGTGTCAAGTGGGTGTAAAGCGACATAAACACAGCCGTGAAAAGCTGCTAAACCCCATTATAAAAATAAATTACTTTTAAAAACCCATGAAACAAAGACAGGGAAGGAGAGAGAAATTCTTACACAATTCGTTCAGGGGCAGTGATGCAACCTGGATTGACCATATCTAGACCCACAGCTGGATGAGACATAAGGGTGGACACTCTTGGGGCTGAGAGGTTTGGTGAGGTTGGGTGAGCAAACGCAGACCCTTTAAAGTAATACTGCGTGCTACCCGTCGCATGGGTCCCAAATCTCCAGGTTCAAGGGCATCTTCCTACATCGAAAACATGCATGAGAAACCCAGAAGATGGTACACCGTGTGATGGGGAAAGGTTTCTAAAATGCACCTCATTTCTCATCTCCTTGTGCTCGGGTTCGCCATTCCAGCCACTTTACTAGCAATCTCCCTACTTGGAGCATCAGCACCTTTAACCTCCAGTTCCGTACAGGTTGCAATTTGTCCTGAGGATGAACGGGAAGACGGGGAACCAATGAGAGACTAGCTCTTGGTGTTGGGACAGGCACAGGTCACTCTATTTTCCCATCAGGAAGAAGAATTAACCACAGGCTCAGCCTGCCCCCCGGAACCAGAACAGGGCCTGAAGCCATCCTGCGCTTTTGCGGCCAGCTCCCAAAAAAGCGACTTGTAAAATGGAGCTTCAGGGCACTGCAATTCACAAACCTGCAGAGTTATAAATGATAACTCTCGTCCACAAATATATTGAGGGAAGGCAAAGAAGAGGATTTGAAATCAAGGCAGAATTGCAGGAAACAGATTTCAGGAGGTAGATTCGAATCGCCTTTAAAGCACATGAAAAGCGGCAAAACGTTGACAATGATGCCCTTGGCCAAAAAGGGCGTATGCGTTTTTTCCTGAATATATTCAGGAAAAAACGCATACGCCCTTTTTGGCCAACCAAGCAACCTGGAAAGGCAAATCAGCGCTACAAAGAAGTCTCGCTTCCCATCGGTCAAAAGGGCCATGCTGAAAAAAGTGTCAAAACCAGAAATGCAGGACAGGCCATGGAGGAATCGGAGCCTTGCTACACTGATGGGTGGGATGTAAATTGCCAACAGCCACTCTGGAGAAGTGTACGGTGTGTCCTGAAACATCTAAAAAACACAGCTTAGAGAGCATAGGGCACTTCCACGCATGGGGGGATAAAGTGGGAAAATTGAAAATCAGCAAGACACAAGCACCCCAAAGTTTAGGGCTGCTCTGTTGACAAGGACCTCCACTTCATTCCACCTTAAATATCCCAGGAAAGCGAAAAATGGATCAAAAATTTGTGGTCCTTATGTACAATGGAATATCACTCAGCCATGAAATCAATGTCATAAGGCTAGTAGCAGCATGATGAGTGGATTTAGGTAAGACGATTCTAAGTGAAATAAGTCACACAGAACAGGACACTTCTCATAAAGTGTCACTTATAGAGGGAATGTAAAAACCGTTACACTTGAACTGAATTACAAAACAGAACAGAGTCACACATGCAGAAAACGCACTATGGCTGCTTAACGGGAAAGGTGAGGTGGGGTGATACATAAAACAAGAGTTTCAAATTAGCTCAGATACCGTTCCATAAACCCAATATGTAATAGACAAGACCTACTCCTTGCTCAGAGAACTGGACTCAACACGCCCGATTCACCGCACAAGAATATATCTGACTAGTAATAATCTTAAAACCTATGTATTGATATCTCTCTGTTAGTGTGTCAAGTGGGTGTAAAGCGACATAAACACAGCCGTGAAAAGCTGCTAAACCCCATTATAAAAATAAATTACTTTTAAAAACCCATGAAACAAAGACAGGGAAAGAGAGAGAAATTCTTACACAATTCGTTCAGGGGCAGTGATGCAACCTGGATTGACCATATCTAGACCCACAGCTGGATGAGACATAAGGGTGGACACTCTTGGGGCTGAGAGGTTTGGTGAGGTTGGGTGAGCAAACGCAGACCCTTTAAAGTAATACTGCGTGCTACCCGTCGCATGGGTCCCAAATCTCCAGGTTCAAGGGCATCTTCCTACATCGAAAACATGCATGAGAAACCCAGAAGATGGTACACCGTGTGATGGGGAAAGGTTTCTAAAATGCACCTCATTTCTCATCTCCTTGTGCTCGGGTTCGCCATTCCAGCCACTTTACTAGCAATCTCCCTACTTGGAGCATCAGCACCTTTAACCTCCTGTTCCGTACAGGTTGCAATTTGTCCTGAGGATGAACGGGAAGACGGGGAACCAATGAGAGACTAGCTCTTGGTGTTGGGACAGGCACAGGTCACTCTATTTTCCCATCAGGAAGAAGAATTAACCACAGGCTCAGCCTGCCCCCCGGAACCAGAACAGGGCCTGAAGCCATCCTGCGCTTTTGCGGCCAGCTCCCAAAAAAGCGACTTGTAAAATGGAGCTTCAGGGCACTGCAATTCACAAACCTGCAGAGTTATAAATGATAACTCTCGTCCACAAATATATTGAGGGAAGGCAAAGAAGAGGATTTGAAATCAAGGCAGAATTGCAGGAAACAGATTTCAGGAGGTAGATTCGAATCGCCTTTAAAGCACATGAAAAGCGGCAAAACGTTGACAATGATGCCCATGGCCAAAAAGGGCGTATGCGTTTTTTCCTGAATATATTCAGGAAAAAACGCATACGCCCTTTTTGGCCAACCAAGCAACCTGGAAAGGCAAATCAGCGCTACAAAGAAGTCTCGCTTCCCATCGGTCAAAAGGGCCATGCTGAAAAAAGTGTCAAAACCAGAAATGCAGGACAGGCCATGGAGGAATCGGAGCCTTGCTACACTGATGGGTGGGATGTAAATTGCCAACAGCCACTCTGGAGAAGTGTACGGTGTGTCCTGAAACATCTAAAAAACACAGCTTAGAGAGCATAGGGCACTTCCACGCATGGGGGGATAAAGTGGGAAAATTGAAAATCAGCAAGACACAAGCACCCCAAAGTTTAGGGCTGCTCTGTTGACAAGGACCTCCACTTCATTCCACCTTAAATATCCCAGGAAAGCGAAAAATGGATCAAAAATTTGTGGTCCTTATGTACAATGGAATATCACTCAGCCATGAAATCAATGTCATAAGGCTAGTAGCAGCATGATGAGTGGATTTAGGTAAGACGATTCTAAGTGAAATAAGTCACACAGAACAGGACACTTCTCATAAGGTGTCACTTATAGAGGGAATGTAAAAACCGTTACACTTGAACTGAATTACAAAACAGAACAGAGTCACACATGCAGAAAACGCACTATGGCTGCTTAACGGGAAAGGTGAGGTGGGGTGATACATAAAACAAGAGTTTCAAATTAGCTCAGATACCGTTCCATAAACCCAATATGTAATAGACAAGACCTACTCCTTGCTCAGAGAACTGGACTCAACACGCCCGATTCACCGCACAAGAATATATCTGACTAGTAATAATCTTAAAACCTATGTATTGATATCTCTCTGTTAGTGTGTCAAGTGGGTGTAAAGCGGCATAAACACAGCCGTGAAAAGCAGCTAAACCCCATTATAAAAATAAATTACTTTTAAAAACCCATGAAACAAAGACAGGGAAAGAGAGAGAAATTCTTACACAATTCGTTCAGGGGCTGTGATGCAACCTGGATTGACCATATCTAGACCCACAGCTGGATGAGACATAAGGGTGGACACTCTTTGGGCTGAGAGGTTTGGTGAGGTTGGGTGAGCAAACGCAGACCCTTTAAAGTAATACTGCGTGCTACCCGTCGCATGGGTCCCAAATCTCCAGGTTCAAGGGCATCTTCCTACATCGAAAACATGCATGAGAAACCCAGAAGATGGTACACCGTGTGATGGGGAAAGGTTTCTAAAATGCACCTCATTTCTCATCTCCTTGTGCTCGGGTTCGCCATTCCAGCCACTTTACTAGCAATCTCCCTACTTGGAGCATCAGCACCTTTAACCTCCTGTTCGGTACAGGTTGCAATTTGTCCTGAGGATGAACGGGAAGACGGGGAACCAATGAGAGACTAGCTCTTGGTGTTGGGACAGGCACAGGTCACTCTATTTTCCCATCAGGAAGAAGAATTAACCAGAGGCTCAGCCTGCCCCCCGGAACCAGAACAGGGCCTGAAGCCATCCTGCGCTTTTGCGGCCAGCTCCCAAAAAAGCGACTTGTAAAATGGAGCTTCAGGGCAATGCAATTGAGAGAACTGGCTCAGAGAACTGGACTCTGCAATTCACAAACCTGCAGAGTTATAAATGATAACTCTCGTCCACAAATATATTGAGGGAAGGCAAAGAAGAGGATTTGAAATCAAGGCAGAATTGCAGGAAACAGATTTCAGGAGGTAGATTCGAATCGCCTTTAAAGCACATGAAAAGCGGCAAAACGTTGACAATGATGCCCTTGGCCAAAAAGGGCGTATGCGTTTTTTCCTGAATATATTCAGGAAAAAACGCATACGCCCTTTTTGGCCAACCAAGCAACCTGGAAAGGCAAATCAGCGCTACAAAGAAGTCTCGCTTCCCATCGGTCAAAAGGGCCATGCTGAAAAAAGTGTCAAAACCAGAAATGCAGGACAGGCCATGGAGAAATGGGAGCCTTGCTACACTGATGGGCGGGATGTAAATTGCCAACAGCCACTCTGGAGAAGTGTACGGTGTGTCCTGAAACATCTAAAAAACACAGCTTAGACAGCATAGGGCACTTCCACGCATGGGGGGATAAAGTGGGAAAATTGAAAATCAGCAAGACACAAGCACCCCAAAGTTTAGGGCTGCTCTGTTGACAAGGACCTCCACTTCATTCCACCTTAAATATCCCAGGAAAGCGAAAAATGGATCAAAAATTTGTGGTCCTTATGTACAATGGAATATCACTCAGCCATGAAATCAATGTCATAAGGCTAGTAGCAGCATGATGAGTGGATTTAGGTAAGACGATTCTAAGTGAAATAAGTCACACAGAACAGGACACTTCTCATAAGGTGTCACTTATAGAGGGAATGTAAAAACCGTTACACTTGAACTGAATTACAAAACAGAACAGAGTCACACATGCAGAAAACGCACTATGGCTGCTTAACGGGAAAGGTGAGGTGGGGTGATACATAAAACAAGAGTTTCAAATTAGCTCAGATACCGTTCCATAAACCCAATATGTAATAGACAAGACCTACTCCTTGCTCAGAGAACTGGACTCAACACGCCCGATTCACCGCACAAGAATATATCTGACTAGTAATAATCTTAAAACCTATGTATTGATATCTCTCTGTTAGTGTGTCAAGTGGGTGTAAAGCGGCATAAACACAGCCGTGAAAAGCAGCTAAACCCCATTATAAAAATAAATTACTTTTAAAAACCCATGAAACAAAGACAGGGAAAGAGAGAGAAATTCTTACACAATTCGTTCAGGGGCTGTGATGCAACCTGGATTGACCATATCTAGACCCACAGCTGGATGAGACATAAGGGTGGACACTCTTTGGGCTGAGAGGTTTGGTGAGGTTGGGTGAGCAAACGCAGACCCTTTAAAGTAATACTGCGTGCTACCCGTCGCATGGGTCCCAAATCTCCAGGTTCAAGGGCATCTTCCTACATCGAAAACATGCATGAGAAACCCAGAAGATGGTACACCGTGTGATGGGGAAAGGTTTCTAAAATGCACCTCATTTCTCATCTCCTTGTGCTCGGGTTCGCCATTCCAGCCACTTTACTAGCAATCTCCCTACTTGGAGCATCAGCACCTTTAACCTCCTGTTCGGTACAGGTTGCAATTTGTCCTGAGGATGAACGGGAAGACGGGGAACCAATGAGAGACTAGCTCTTGGTGTTGGGACAGGCACAGGTCACTCTATTTTCCCATCAGGAAGAAGAATTAACCAGAGGCTCAGCCTGCCCCCCGGAACCAGAACAGGGCCTGAAGCCATCCTGCGCTTTTGCGGCCAGCTCCCAAAAAAGCGACTTGTAAAATGGAGCTTCAGGGCAATGCAATTGAGAGAACTGGCTCAGAGAACTGGACTCTGCAATTCACAAACCTGCAGAGTTATAAATGATAACTCTCGTCCACAAATATATTGAGGGAAGGCAAAGAAGAGGATTTGAAATCAAGGCAGAATTGCAGGAAACAGATTTCAGGAGGTAGATTCGAATCGCCTTTAAAGCACATGAAAAGCGGCAAAACGTTGACAATGATGCCCTTGGCCAAAAAGGGCGTATGCGTTTTTTCCTGAATATATTCAGGAAAAAACGCATACGCCCTTTTTGGCCAACCAAGCAACCTGGAAAGGCAAATCAGCGCTACAAAGAAGTCTCGTTTCCCATCGGTCAAAAGGGCCATGCTGAAAAAAGTGTCAAAACCAGAAATGCAGGACAGGCCATGGAGAAATGGGAGCCTTGCTACACTGATGGGCGGGATGTAAATTGCCAACAGCCACTCTGGAGAAGTGTACGGTGTGTCCTGAAACATCTAAAAAACACAGCTTAGACAGCATAGGGCACTTCCACGCATGGGGGGATAAAGTGGGAAAATTGAAAATCAGCAAGACACAAGCACCCCAAAGTTTAGGGCTGCTCTGTTGACAAGGACCTCCACTTCATTCCACCTTAAATATCCCAGGAAAGCGAAAAATGGATCAAAAAGTTTTGGTCCTTATGTACAATGGAATATCACTCAGCCATGAAATCAATGTCATAAGGCTAGTAGCAGCATGATGAGTGGATTTAGGTAAGACGATTCTAAGTGAAATAAGTCACACAGAAAAGGACACTTCTCATAAGGTGTCACTTATAGAGGGAATGTAAAAACCGTTACACTTGAACTGAATTACAAAACAGAACAGAGTCACACATGCAGAAAACACACTATGGCTGCTTAACGGGAAAGGTGAGGTGGGGTGATACATAAAACAAGAGTTTCAAATTAGCTCAGATACCGTTCCATAAACCCAATATGTAATAGACAAGACCTACTCCTTGCTCAGAGAACTGGACTCAACACGCCCGATTCACCGCACAAGAATATATCTGACTAGTAATAATCTTAAAACCTATGTATTGATATCTCTCTGTTAGTGTGTCAAGTGGGTGTAAAGCGACATAAACACAGCCGTGAAAAGCTGCTAAACCCCATTATAAAAATAAATTACTTTTAAAAACCCATGAAACAAAGACAGGGAAAGATAGAGAAATTCTTACACAATTCGTTCAGGGGCAGTGATGCAACCTGGATTGACCATATCTAGACCCACAGCTGGATGAGACATAAGGGTGGACACTCTTGGGGCTGAGAGGTTTGGTGAGGTTGGGTGAGCAAACGCAGACCCTTTAAAGTAATACTGCGTGCTACCCGTCGCATGGGTCCCAAATCTCCAGGTTCAAGGGCATCTTCCTACATCGAAAACATGCATGAGAAACCCAGAAGATGGTACACCGTGTGATGGGGAAAGGTTTCTAAAATGCACCTCATTTCTCATCTCCTTGTGCTCGGGTTCGCCATTCCAGCCACTTTACTAGCAATCTCCCTACTTGGAGCATCAGCACCTTTAACCTCCTGTTCCGTACAGGTTGCAATTTGTCCTGAGGATGAACGGGAAGACGGGGAACCAATGAGAGACTAGCTCTTGGTGTTGGGACAGGCACAGGTCACTCTATTTTCCCATCAGGAAGAAGAATTAACCACAGGCTCAGCCTGCCCCCCGGAACCAGAACAGGGCCTGAAGCCATCCTGCGCGTTTGCGGCCAGCTCCCAGAAAAGCGACTTGTAAAATGGAGCTTCAGGGCACTGCAATTCACAAACCTGCAGAGTTATAAATGATAACTCTCGTCCACAAATATATTGAGGGAAGGCAAAGAAGAGGATTTGAAATCAAGGCAGAATTGCAGGAAACAGATTTCAGGAGGTAGATTCGAATCGCCTTTAAAGCACATGAAAAGTGGCAAAACGTTGACAATGATGCCCTTGGCCAAAAAGGGCGTATGCGTTTTTTCCTGAATATATTCAGGAAAAAACGCATACGCCCTTTTTGGCCAACCAAGCAACCTGGAAAGGCAAATCAGCGCTACAAAGAAGTCTCGCTTCCCATCGGTCAAAAGGGCCATGCTGAAAAAAGTGTCAAAACCAGAAATGCAGGACAGGCCATGGAGGAATCGGAGCCTTGCTACACTGATGGGCGGGATGTAAATTGCCAACAGCCACTCTGGAGAAGTGTACGGTGTGTCCTGAAACATCTAAAAAACACAGCTTAGAGAGCATAGGGCACTTCCACGCATGGGGGGATAAAGTGGGAAAATTGAAAATCAGCAAGACACAAGCACCCCAAAGTTTAGGGCTGCTCTGTTGACAAGGACCTCCACTTCATTCCACCTTAAATATCCCAGGAAAGCGAAAAATGGATCAAAAAGTTTTGGTCCTTATGTACAATGGAATATCACTCAGCCATGAAATCAATGTCATAAGGCTAGTAGCAGCATGATGAGTGGATTTAGGTAAGACGATTCTAAGTGAAATAAGTCACACAGAACAGGACACTTCTCATAAGGTGTCACTTATAGAGGGAATGTAAAAACCGTTACACTTGAACTGAATTACAAAACAGAACAGAGTCACACATGCAGAAAACGCACTATGGCTGCTTAACGGGAAAGGTGAGGTGGGGTGATACATAAAACAAGAGTTTCAAATTAGCTCAGATACCGTTCCATAAACCCAATATGTAATAGACAAGACCTACTCCTTGCTCAGAGAACTGGACTCAACACGCCCGATTCACCGCAAAAAAATATATCTGACTAGTGATAATCTTAAAACCTATGTATTGATATCTCTCTGTTAGTGTGTCAAGTGGGTGTAAAGCGACATAAACACAGCCGTGAAAAGCTGCTAAACCCCATTATAAAAATAAATTACTTTTAAAAACCCATGAAACAAAGACAGGGAAAGAGAGAGAAATTCTTACACAATTCGTTCAGGGGCAGTGATGCAACCTGGATTGACCATATCTAGACCCACAGCTGGATGAGACATAAGGGTGGACACTCTTGGGGCTGAGAGGTTTGGTGAGGTTGGGTGAGCAAACGCAGACCCTTTAAAGTAATACTGCGTGCTACCCGTCGCATGGGTCCCAAATCTCCAGGTTCAAGGGCATCTTCCTACATCGAAAACATGCATGAGAAACCCAGAAGATGGTACACCGTGTGATGGGGAAAGGTTTCTAAAATGCACCTCATTTCTCATCTCCTTGTGCTCGGGTTCGCCATTCCAGCCACTTTACTAGCAATCTCCCTACTTGGAGCATCAGCACCTTTAACCTCCAGTTCCGTACAGGTTGCAATTTGTCCTGAGGATGAACGGGAAGACGGGGAACCAATGAGAGACTAGCTCTTGGTGTTGGGACAGGCACAGGTCACTCTATTTTCCCATCAGGAAGAAGAATTAACCACAGGCTCAGCCTGCCCCCCGGAACCAGAACAGGGCCTGAAGCCATCCTGCGCTTTTGCGGCCAGCTCCCAAAAAAGCGACTTGTAAAATGGAGCTTCAGGGCACTGCAATTCACAAACCTGCAGAGTTATAAATGATAACTCTCGTCCACAAATATATTGAGGGAAGGCAAAGAAGAGGATTTGAAATCAAGGCAGAATTGCAGGAAACAGATTTCAGGAGGTAGATTCGAATCGCCTTTAAAGCACATGAAAAGCGGCAAAACGTTGACAATGATGCCCTTGGCCAAAAAGGGCGTATGCGTTTTTTCCTGAATATATTCAGGAAAAAACGCATACGCCCTTTTTGGCCAACCAAGCAACCTGGAAAGGCAAATCAGCGCTACAAAGAAGTCTCGCTTCCCATCGGTCAAAAGGGCCATGCTGAAAAAAGTGTCAAAACCAGAAATGCAGGACAGGCCATGGAGGAATCGGAGCCTTGCTACACTGATGGGTGGGATGTAAATTGCCAACAGCCACTCTGGAGAAGTGTACGGTGTGTCCTGAAACATCTAAAAAACACAGCTTAGAGAGCATAGGGCACTTCCACGCATGGGGGGATAAAGTGGGAAAATTGAAAATCAGCAAGACACAAGCACCCCAAAGTTTAGGGCTGCTCTGTTGACAAGGACCTCCACTTCATTCCACCTTAAATATACCAGGAAAGCGAAAAATGGATCAAAAATTTGTGGTCCTTATGTACAATGGAATATCACTCAGCCATGAAATCAATGTCATAAGGCTAGTAGCAGCATGATGAGTGGATTTAGGTAAGACGATTCTAAGTGAAATAAGTCACACAGAACAGGACACTTCTCATAAAGTGTCACTTATAGAGGGAATGTAAAAACCGTTACACTTGAACTGAATTACAAAACAGAACAGAGTCACACATGCAGAAAACGCACTATGGCTGCTTAACGGGAAAGGTGAGGTGGGGTGATACATAAAACAAGAGTTTCAAATTAGCTCAGATACCGTTCCATAAACCCAATATGTAATAGACAAGACCTACTCCTTGCTCAGAGAACTGGACTCAACACGCCCGATTCACCGCACAAGAATATATCTGACTAGTAATAATCTTAAAACCTATGTATTGATATCTCTCTGTTAGTGTGTCAAGTGGGTGTAAAGCGACATAAACACAGCCGTGAAAAGCTGCTAAACCCCATTATAAAAATAAATTACTTTTAAAAACCCATGAAACAAAGACAGGGAAAGAGAGAGAAATTCTTACACAATTCGTTCAGGGGCAGTGATGCAACCTGGATTGACCATATCTAGACCCACAGCTGGATGAGACATAAGGGTGGACACTCTTGGGGCTGAGAGGTTTGGTGAGGTTGGGTGAGCAAACGCAGACCCTTTAAAGTAATACTGCGTGCTACCCGTCGCATGGGTCCCAAATCTCCAGGTTCAAGGGCATCTTCCTACATCGAAAACATGCATGAGAAACCCAGAAGATGGTACACCGTGTGATGGGGAAAGGTTTCTAAAATGCACCTCATTTCTCATCTCCTTGTGCTCGGGTTCGCCATTCCAGCCACTTTACTAGCAATCTCCCTACTTGGAGCATCAGCACCTTTAACCTCCTGTTCCGTACAGGTTGCAATTTGTCCTGAGGATGAACGGGAAGACGGGGAACCAATGAGAGACTAGCTCTTGGTGTTGGGACAGGCACAGGTCACTCTATTTTCCCATCAGGAAGAAGAATTAACCACAGGCTCAGCCTGCCCCCCGGAACCAGAACAGGGCCTGAAGCCATCCTGCGCTTTTGCGGCCAGCTCCCAAAAAAGCGACTTGTAAAATGGAGCTTCAGGGCACTGCAATTCACAAACCTGCAGAGTTATAAATGATAACTCTCGTCCACAAATATATTGAGGGAAGGCAAAGAAGAGGATTTGAAATCAAGGCAGAATTGCAGGAAACAGATTTCAGGAGGTAGATTCGAATCGCCTTTAAAGCACATGAAAAGCGGCAAAACGTTGACAATGATGCCCATGGCCAAAAAGGGCGTATGCGTTTTTTCCTGAATATATTCAGGAAAAAACGCATACGCCCTTTTTGGCCAACCAAGCAACCTGGAAAGGCAAATCAGCGCTACAAAGAAGTCTCGCTTCCCATCGGTCAAAAGGGCCATGCTGAAAAAAGTGTCAAAACCAGAAATGCAGGACAGGCCATGGAGGAATCGGAGCCTTGCTACACTGATGGGTGGGATGTAAATTGCCAACAGCCACTCTGGAGAAGTGTACGGTGTGTCCTGAAACATCTAAAAAACACAGCTTAGAGAGCATAGGGCACTTCCACGCATGGGGGGATAAAGTGGGAAAATTGAAAATCAGCAAGACACAAGCACCCCAAAGTTTAGGGCTGCTCTGTTGACAAGGACCTCCACTTCATTCCACCTTAAATATCCCAGGAAAGCGAAAAATGGATCAAAAATTTGTGGTCCTTATGTACAATGGAATATCACTCAGCCATGAAATCAATGTCATAAGGCTAGTAGCAGCATGATGAGTGGATTTAGGTAAGACGATTCTAAGTGAAATAAGTCACACAGAACAGGACACTTCTCATAAGGTGTCACTTATAGAGGGAATGTAAAAACCGTTACACTTGAACTGAATTACAAAACAGAACAGAGTCACACATGCAGAAAACGCACTATGGCTGCTTAACGGGAAAGGTGAGGTGGGGTGATACATAAAACAAGAGTTTCAAATTAGCTCAGATACCGTTCCATAAACCCAATATGTAATAGACAAGACCTACTCCTTGCTCAGAGAACTGGACTCAACACGCCCGATTCACCGCACAAGAATATATCTGACTAGTAATAATCTTAAAACCTATGTATTGATATCTCTCTGTTAGTGTGTCAAGTGGGTGTAAAGCGGCATAAACACAGCCGTGAAAAGCAGCTAAACCCCATTATAAAAATAAATTACTTTTAAAAACCCATGAAACAAAGACAGGGAAAGAGAGAGAAATTCTTACACAATTCGTTCAGGGGCTGTGATGCAACCTGGATTGACCATATCTAGACCCACAGCTGGATGAGACATAAGGGTGGACACTCTTTGGGCTGAGAGGTTTGGTGAGGTTGGGTGAGCAAACGCAGACCCTTTAAAGTAATACTGCGTGCTACCCGTCGCATGGGTCCCAAATCTCCAGGTTCAAGGGCATCTTCCTACATCGAAAACATGCATGAGAAACCCAGAAGATGGTACACCGTGTGATGGGGAAAGGTTTCTAAAATGCACCTCATTTCTCATCTCCTTGTGCTCGGGTTCGCCATTCCAGCCACTTTACTAGCAATCTCCCTACTTGGAGCATCAGCACCTTTAACCTCCTGTTCGGTACAGGTTGCAATTTGTCCTGAGGATGAACGGGAAGACGGGGAACCAATGAGAGACTAGCTCTTGGTGTTGGGACAGGCACAGGTCACTCTATTTTCCCATCAGGAAGAAGAATTAACCAGAGGCTCAGCCTGCCCCCCGGAACCAGAACAGGGCCTGAAGCCATCCTGCGCTTTTGCGGCCAGCTCCCAAAAAAGCGACTTGTAAAATGGAGCTTCAGGGCAATGCAATTGAGAGAACTGGCTCAGAGAACTGGACTCTGCAATTCACAAACCTGCAGAGTTATAAATGATAACTCTCGTCCACAAATATATTGAGGGAAGGCAAAGAAGAGGATTTGAAATCAAGGCAGAATTGCAGGAAACAGATTTCAGGAGGTAGATTCGAATCGCCTTTAAAGCACATGAAAAGCGGCAAAACGTTGACAATGATGCCCTTGGCCAAAAAGGGCGTATGCGTTTTTTCCTGAATATATTCAGGAAAAAACGCATACGCCCTTTTTGGCCAACCAAGCAACCTGGAAAGGCAAATCAGCGCTACAAAGAAGTCTCGCTTCCCATCGGTCAAAAGGGCCATGCTGAAAAAAGTGTCAAAACCAGAAATGCAGGACAGGCCATGGAGAAATGGGAGCCTTGCTACACTGATGGGCGGGATGTAAATTGCCAACAGCCACTCTGGAGAAGTGTACGGTGTGTCCTGAAACATCTAAAAAACACAGCTTAGACAGCATAGGGCACTTCCACGCATGGGGGGATAAAGTGGGAAAATTGAAAATCAGCAAGACACAAGCACCCCAAAGTTTAGGGCTGCTCTGTTGACAAGGACCTCCACTTCATTCCACCTTAAATATCCCAGGAAAGCGAAAAATGGATCAAAAAGTTTTGGTCCTTATGTACAATGGAATATCACTCAGCCATGAAATCAATGTCATAAGGCTAGTAGCAGCATGATGAGTGGATTTAGGTAAGACGATTCTAAGTGAAATAAGTCACACAGAAAAGGACACTTCTCATAAGGTGTCACTTATAGAGGGAATGTAAAAACCGTTACACTTGAACTGAATTACAAAACAGAACAGAGTCACACATGCAGAAAACACACTATGGCTGCTTAACGGGAAAGGTGAGGTGGGGTGATACATAAAACAAGAGTTTCAAATTAGCTCAGATACCGTTCCATAAACCCAATATGTAATAGACAAGACCTACTCCTTGCTCAGAGAACTGGACTCAACACGCCCGATTCACCGCACAAGAATATATCTGACTAGTAATAATCTTAAAACCTATGTATTGATATCTCTCTGTTAGTGTGTCAAGTGGGTGTAAAGCGACATAAACACAGCCGTGAAAAGCTGCTAAACCCCATTATAAAAATAAATTACTTTTAAAAACCCATGAAACAAAGACAGGGAAAGAGAGAGAAATTCTTACACAATTCGTTCAGGGGCAGTGATGCAACCTGGATTGACCATATCTAGACCCACAGCTGGATGAGACATAAGGGTGGACACTCTTGGGGCTGAGAGGTTTGGTGAGGTTGGGTGAGCAAACGCAGACCCTTTAAAGTAATACTGCGTGCTACCCGTCGCATGGGTCCCAAATCTCCAGGTTCAAGGGCATCTTCCTACATCGAAAACATGCATGAGAAACCCAGAAGATGGTACACCGTGTGATGGGGAAAGGTTTCTAAAATGCACCTCATTTCTCATCTCCTTGTGCTCGGGTTCGCCATTCCAGCCACTTTACTAGCAATCTCCCTACTTGGAGCATCAGCACCTTTAACCTCCTGTTCCGTACAGGTTGCAATTTGTCCTGAGGATGAACGGGAAGACGGGGAACCAATGAGAGACTAGCTCTTGGTGTTGGGACAGGCACAGGTCACTCTATTTTCCCATCAGGAAGAAGAATTAACCACAGGCTCAGCCTGCCCCCCGGAACCAGAACAGGGCCTGAAGCCATCCTGCGCTTTTGCGGCCAGCTCCCAGAAAAGCGACTTGTAAAATGGAGCTTCAGGGCACTGCAATTCACAAACCTGCAGAGTTATAAATGATAACTCTCGTCCACAAATATATTGAGGGAAGGCAAAGAAGAGGATTTGAAATCAAGGCAGAATTGCAGGAAACAGATTTCAGGAGGTAGATTCGAATCGCCTTTAAAGCACATGAAAAGTGGCAAAACGTTGACAATGATGCCCTTGGCCAAAAAGGGCGTATGCGTTTTTTCCTGAATATATTCAGGAAAAAACGCATACGCCCTTTTTGGCCAACCAAGCAACCTGGAAAGGCAAATCAGCGCTACAAAGAAGTCTCGCTTCCCATCGGTCAAAAGGGCCATGCTGAAAAAAGTGTCAAAACCAGAAATGCAGGACAGGCCATGGAGGAATCGGAGCCTTGCTACACTGATGGGCGGGATGTAAATTGCCAACAGCCACTCTGGAGAAGTGTACGGTGTGTCCTGAAACATCTAAAAAACACAGCTTAGAGAGCATAGGGCACTTCCACGCATGGGGGGATAAAGTGGGAAAATTGAAAATCAGCAAGACACAAGCACCCCAAAGTTTAGGGCTGCTCTGTTGACAAGGACCTCCACTTCATTCCACCTTAAATATCCCAGGAAAGCGAAAAATGGATCAAAAAGTTTTGGTCCTTATGTACAATGGAATATCACTCAGCCATGAAATCAATGTCATAAGGCTAGTAGCAGCATGATGAGTGGATTTAGGTAAGACGATTCTAAGTGAAATAAGTCACACAGAACAGGACACTTCTCATAAGGTGTCACTTATAGAGGGAATGTAAAAACCGTTACACTTGAACTGAATTACAAAACAGAACAGAGTCACACATGCAGAAAACGCACTATGGCTGCTTAACGGGAAAGGTGAGGTGGGGTGATACATAAAACAAGAGTTTCAAATTAGCTCAGATACCGTTCCATAAACCCAATATGTAATAGACAAGACCTACTCCTTGCTCAGAGAACTGGACTCAACACGCCCGATTCACCGCAAAAAAATATATCTGACTAGTGATAATCTTAAAACCTATGTATTGATATCTCTCTGTTAGTGTGTCAAGTGGGTGTAAAGCGACATAAACACAGCCGTGAAAAGCTGCTAAACCCCATTATAAAAATAAATTACTTTTAAAAACCCATGAAACAAAGACAGGGAAAGAGAGAGAAATTCTTACACAATTCGTTCAGGGGCAGTGATGCAACCTGGATTGACCATATCTAGACCCACAGCTGGATGAGACATAAGGGTGGACACTCTTGGGGCTGAGAGGTTTGGTGAGGTTGGGTGAGCAAACGCAGACCCTTTAAAGTAATACTGCGTGCTACCCGTCGCATGGGTCCCAAATCTCCAGGTTCAAGGGCATCTTCCTACATCGAAAACATGCATGAGAAACCCAGAAGATGGTACACCGTGTGATGGGGAAAGGTTTCTAAAATGCACCTCATTTCTCATCTCCTTGTGCTCGGGTTCGCCATTCCAGCCACTTTACTAGCAATCTCCCTACTTGGAGCATCAGCACCTTTAACCTCCAGTTCCGTACAGGTTGCAATTTGTCCTGAGGATGAACGGGAAGACGGGGAACCAATGAGAGACTAGCTCTTGGTGTTGGGACAGGCACAGGTCACTCTATTTTCCCATCAGGAAGAAGAATTAACCACAGGCTCAGCCTGCCCCCCGGAACCAGAACAGGGCCTGAAGCCATCCTGCGCTTTTGCGGCCAGCTCCCAGAAAAGCGACTTGTAAAATGGAGCTTCAGGGCACTGCAATTCACAAACCTGCAGAGTTATAAATGATAACTCTCGTCCACAAATATATTGAGGGAAGGCAAAGAAGAGGATTTGAAATCAAGGCAGAATTGCAGGAAACAGATTTCAGGAGGTAGATTCGAATCGCCTTTAAAGCACATGAAAAGCGGCAAAACGTTGACAATGATGCCCTTGGCCAAAAAGGGCGTATGCGTTTTTTCCTGAATATATTCAGGAAAAAACGCATACGCCCTTTTTGGCCAACCAAGCAACCTGGAAAGGCAAATCAGCGCTACAAAGAAGTCTCGCTTCCCATCGGTCAAAAGGGCCATGCTGAAAAAAGTGTCAAAACCAGAAATGCAGGACAGGCCATGGAGGAATCGGAGCCTTGCTACACTGATGGGTGGCATGTAAATTGCCAACAGCCACTCTGGAGAAGTGTACGGTGTGTCCTGAAACATCTAAAAAACACAGCTTAGAGAGCATAGGGCACTTCCACGCATGGGGGGATAAAGTGGGAAAATTGAAAATCAGCAAGACACAAGCACCCCAAAGTTTAGGGCTGCTCTGTTGACAAGGACCTCCACTTCATTCCACCTTAAATATCCCAGGAAAGCGAAAAATGGATCAAAAATTTGTGGTCCTTATGTACAATGGAATATCACTCAGCCATGAAATCAATGTCATAAGGCTAGTAGCAGCATGATGAGTGGATTTAGGTAAGACGATTCTAAGTGAAATAAGTCACACAGAACAGGACACTTCTCATAAAGTGTCACTTATAGAGGGAATGTAAAAACCGTTACACTTGAACTGAATTACAAAACAGAACAGAGTCACACATGCAGAAAACGCACTATGGCTGCTTAACGGGAAAGGTGAGGTGGGGTGATACATAAAACAAGAGTTTCAAATTAGCTCAGATACCGTTCCATAAACCCAATATGTAATAGACAAGACCTACTCCTTGCTCAGAGAACTGGACTCAACACGCCCGATTCACCGCACAAGAATATATCTGACTAGTAATAATCTTAAAACCTATGTATTGATATCTCTCTGTTAGTGTGTCAAGTGGGTGTAAAGCGACATAAACACAGCCGTGAAAAGCTGCTAAACCCCATTATAAAAATAAATTACTTTTAAAAACCCATGAAACAAAGACAGGGAAAGAGAGAGAAATTCTTACACAATTCGTTCAGGGGCAGTGATGCAACCTGGATTGACCATATCTAGACCCACAGCTGGATGAGACATAAGGGTGGACACTCTTGGGGCTGAGAGGTTTGGTGAGGTTGGGTGAGCAAACGCAGACCCTTTAAAGTAATACTGCGTGCTACCCGTCGCATGGGTCCCAAATCTCCAGGTTCAAGGGCATCTTCCTACATCGAAAACATGCATGAGAAACCCAGAAGATGGTACACCGTGTGATGGGGAAAGGTTTCTAAAATGCACCTCATTTCTCATCTCCTTGTGCTCGGGTTCGCCATTCCAGCCACGTTACTAGCAATCTCCCTACTTGGAGCATCAGCACCTTTAACCTCCTGTTCCGTACAGGTTGCAATTTGTCCTGAGGATGAACGGGAAGACGGGGAACCAATGAGAGACTAGCTCTTGGTGTTGGGACAGGCACAGGTCACTCTATTTTCCCATCAGGAAGAAGAATTAACCACAGGCTCAGCCTGCCCCCCGGAACCAGAACAGGGCCTGAAGCCATCCTGCGCTTTTGCGGCCAGCTCCCAAAAAAGCGACTTGTAAAATGGAGCTTCAGGGCACTGCAATTCACAAACCTGCAGAGTTATAAATGATAACTCTCGTCCACAAATATATTGAGGGAAGGCAAAGAAGAGGATTTGAAATCAAGGCAGAATTGCAGGAAACAGATTTCAGGAGGTAGATTCGAATCGCCTTTAAAGCACATGAAAAGCGGCAAAACGTTGACAATGATGCCCATGGCCAAAAAGGGCGTATGCGTTTTTTCCTGAATATATTCAGGAAAAAACGCATACGCCCTTTTTGGCCAACCAAGCAACCTGGAAAGGCAAATCAGCGCTACAAAGAAGTCTCGCTTCCCATCGGTCAAAAGGGCCATGCTGAAAAAAGTGTCAAAACCAGAAATGCAGGACAGGCCATGGAGGAATTGGAGCCTTGCTACACTGATGGGTGGGATGTAAATTGCCAACAGCCACTCTGGAGAAGTGTACGGTGTGTCCTGAAACATCTAAAAAACACAGCTTAGAGAGCATAGGGCACTTCCACGCATGGGGGGATAAAGTGGGAAAATTGAAAATCAGCAAGACACAAGCACCCCAAAGTTTAGGGCTGCTCTGTTGACAAGGACCTCCACTTCATTCCACCTTAAATATCCCAGGAAAGCGAAAAATGGATCAAAAATTTGTGGTCCTTATGTACAATGGAATATCACTCAGCCATGAAATCAATGTCATAAGGCTAGTAGCAGCATGATGAGTGGATTTAGGTAAGACGATTCTAAGTGAAATAAGTCACACAGAACAGGACACTTCTCATAAGGTGTCACTTATAGAGGGAATGTAAAAACCGTTACACTTGAACTGAATTACAAAACAGAACAGAGTCACACATGCAGAAAACGCACTATGGCTGCTTAACGGGAAAGGTGAGGTGGGGTGATACATAAAACAAGAGTTTCAAATTAGCTCAGATACCGTTCCATAAACCCAATATGTAATAGACAAGACCTACTCCTTGCTCAGAGAACTGGACTCAACACGCCCGATTCACCGCAAAAAAATATATCTGACTAGTGATAATCTTAAAACCTATGTATTGATATCTCTCTGTTAGTGTGTCAAGTGGGTGTAAAGCGACATAAACACAGCCGTGAAAAGCTGCTAAACCCCATTATAAAAATAAATTACTTTTAAAAACCCATGAAACAAAGACAGGGAAAGAGAGAGAAATTCTTACACAATTCGTTCAGGGGCAGTGATGCAACCTGGATTGACCATATCTAGACCCACAGCTGGATGAGACATAAGGGTGGACACTCTTGGGGCTGAGAGGTTTGGTGAGGTTGGGTGAGCAAACGCAGACCCTTTAAAGTAATACTGCGTGCTACCCGTCGCATGGGTCCCAAATCTCCAGGTTCAAGGGCATCTTCCTACATCGAAAACATGCATGAGAAACCCAGAAGATGGTACACCGTGTGATGGGGAAAGGTTTCTAAAATGCACCTCATTTCTCATCTCCTTGTGCTCGGGTTCGCCATTCCAGCCACTTTACTAGCAATCTCCCTACTTGGAGCATCAGCACCTTTAACCTCCAGTTCCGTACAGGTTGCAATTTGTCCTGAGGATGAACGGGAAGACGGGGAACCAATGAGAGACTAGCTCTTGGTGTTGGGACAGGCACAGGTCACTCTATTTTCCCATCAGGAAGAAGAATTAACCACAGGCTCAGCCTGCCCCCCGGAACCAGAACAGGGCCTGAAGCCATCCTGCGCTTTTGCGGCCAGCTCCCAAAAAAGCGACTTGTAAAATGGAGCTTCAGGGCACTGCAATTCACAAACCTGCAGAGTTATAAATGATAACTCTCGTCCACAAATATATTGAGGGAAGGCAAAGAAGAGGATTTGAAATCAAGGCAGAATTGCAGGAAACAGATTTCAGGAGGTAGATTCGAATCGCCTTTAAAGCACATGAAAAGCGGCAAAACGTTGACAATGATGCCCTTGGCCAAAAAGGGCGTATGCGTTTTTTCCTGAATATATTCAGGAAAAAACGCATACGCCCTTTTTGGCCAACCAAGCAATCTGGAAAGGCAAATCAGCGCTACAAAGAAGTCTCGCTTCCCATCGGTCAAAAGGGCCATGCTGAAAAAAGTGTCAAAACCAGAAATGCAGGACAGGCCATGGAGGAATCGGAGCCTTGCTACACTGATGGGTGGGATGTAAATTGCCAACAGCCACTCTGGAGAAGTGTACGGTGTGTCCTGAAACATCTAAAAAACACAGCTTAGAGAGCATAGGGCACTTCCACGCATGGGGGGATAAAGTGGGAAAATTGAAAATCAGCAAGACACAAGCACCCCAAAGTTTAGGGCTGCTCTGTTGACAAGGACCTCCACTTCATTCCACCTTAAATATCCCAGGAAAGCGAAAAATGGATCAAAAATTTGTGGTCCTTATGTACAATGGAATATCACTCAGCCATGAAATCAATGTCATAAGGCTAGTAGCAGCATGATGAGTGGATTTAGGTAAGACGATTCTAAGTGAAATAAGTCACACAGAACAGGACACTTCTCATAAAGTGTCACTTATAGAGGGAATGTAAAAACCGTTACACTTGAACTGAATTACAAAACAGAACAGAGTCACACATGCAGAAAACGCACTATGGCTGCTTAACGGGAAAGGTGAGGTGGGGTGATACATAAAACAAGAGTTTCAAATTAGCTCAGATACCGTTCCATAAACCCAATATGTAATAGACAAGACCTACTCCTTGCTCAGAGAACTGGACTCAACACGCCCGATTCACCGCACAAGAATATATCTGACTAGTAATAATCTTAAAACCTATGTATTGATATCTCTCTGTTAGTGTGTCAAGTGGGTGTAAAGCGACATAAACACAGCCGTGAAAAGCTGCTAAACCCCATTATAAAAATAAATTACTTTTAAAAACCCATGAAACAAAGACAGGGAAAGAGAGAGAAATTCTTACACAATTCGTTCAGGGGCAGTGATGCAACCTGGATTGACCATATCTAGACCCACAGCTGGATGAGACATAAGGGTGGACACTCTTGGGGCTGAGAGGTTTGGTGAGGTTGGGTGAGCAAACGCAGACCCTTTAAAGTAATACTGCGTGCTACCCGTCGCATGGGTCCCAAATCTCCAGGTTCAAGGGCATCTTCCTACATCGAAAACATGCATGAGAAACCCAGAAGATGGTACACCGTGTGATGGGGAAAGGTTTCTAAAATGCACCTCATTTCTCATCTCCTTCTGCTCGGGTTCGCCATTCCAGCCACTTTACTAGCAATCTCCCTACTTGGAGCATCAGCACCTTTAACCTCCTGTTCCGTACAGGTTGCAATTTGTCCTGAGGATGAACGGGAAGACGGGGAACCAATGAGAGACTAGCTCTTGGTGTTGGGACAGGCACAGGTCACTCTATTTTCCCATCAGGAAGAAGAATTAACCACAGGCTCAGCCTGCCCCCCGGAACCAGAACAGGGCCTGAAGCCATCCTGCGCTTTTGCGGCCAGCTCCCAGAAAAGCGACTTGTAAAATGGAGCTTCAGGGCACTGCAATTCACAAACCTGCAGAGTTATAAATGATAACTCTCGTCCACAAATATATTGAGGGAAGGCAAAGAAGAGGATTTGAAATCAAGGCAGAATTGCAGGAAACAGATTTCAGGAGGTAGATTCGAATCGCCTTTAAAGCACATGAAAAGCGGCAAAACGTTGACAATGATGCCCATGACCAAAAAGGGCGTATGCGTTTTTTCCTGAATATATTCAGGAAAAAACGCATACGCCCTTTTTGGCCAACCAAGCAACCTGGAAAGGCAAATCAGCGCTACAAAGAAGTCTCGCTTCCCATCGGTCAAAAGGGCCATGCTGAAAAAAGTGTCAAAACCAGAAATGCAGGACAGGCCATGGAGGAATCGGAGCCTTGCTACACTGATGGGTGGGATGTAAATTGCCAACAGCCACTCTGGAGAAGTGTACGGTGTGTCCTGAAACATCTAAAAAACACAGCTTAGAGAGCATAGGGCACTTCCACGCATGGGGGGATAAAGTGGGAAAATTGAAAATCAGCAAGACACAAGCACCCCAAAGTTTAGGGCTGCTCTGTTGACAAGGACCTCCACTTCATTCCACCTTAAATATCCCAGGAAAGCGAAAAATGGATCAAAAATTTGTGGTCCTTATGTACAATGGAATATCACTCAGCCATGAAATCAATGTCATAAGGCTAGTAGCAGCATGATGAGTGGATTTAGGTAAGACGATTCTAAGTGAAATAAGTCACACAGAACAGGACACTTCTCATAAGGTGTCACTTATAGAGGGAATGTAAAAACCGTTACACTTGATCTGAATTACAAAACAGAACAGAGTCACACATGCAGAAAACGCACTATGGCTGCTTAACGGGAAAGGTGAGGTGGGGTGATACATAAAACAAGAGTTTCAAATTAGCTCAGATACCGTTCCATAAACCCAATATGTAATAGACAAGACCTACTCCTTGCTCAGAGAACTGGACTCAACACGCCCGATTCACCGCACAAGAATATATCTGACTAGTGATAATCTTAAAACCTATGTATTGATATCTCTCTGTTAGTGTGTCAAGTGGGTGTAAAGCGGCATAAACACAGCCGTGAAAAGCAGCTAAACCCCATTATAAAAATAAATTACTTTTAAAAACCCATGAAACAAAGACAGGGAAAGAGAGAGAAATTCTTACACAATTCGTTCAGGGGCTGTGATGCAACCTGGATTGACCATATCTAGACCCACAGCTGGATGAGACATAAGGGTGGACACTCTTGGGGCTGAGAGGTTTGGTGAGGTTGGGTGAGCAAACGCAGACCCTTTAAAGTAATACTGCGTGATACCCATCGCATGGGTCCCAAATCTCCAGGTTCAAGGGCATCTTCCTACATCGAAAACATGCATGAGAAACCCAGAAGATGGTACACTGTGTGATAGGGAAAGGTTTCTAAAACGCACCTCATTTCTCATCTCCTTGTGCTCGGGTTCGTCATTCCAGCCACTTTAGTAGCAATCTCCCTACTTGGAGCATCAGCACCTTTAACCTCCTGTTCCGTACAGGTTGCAATTTGTCCTGAGGATGAACGGGAAGACGGGGAACCAATGAGAGACTAGCTCTTGGTGTTGGGACAGGCACAGGTCACTCTATTTTCCCATCAGGAAGAAGAATTAACCACAGGCTCAGCCTGCCCCCCGGAACCAGAACAGGGCCTGAAGCCATCCTGCGCTTTTGCGGCCAGCTCCCGAAAAAGAGAGTTGTAAAATGGAGCTTCAGGGCACTGCAATTCACAAACCTGCACAGTTATAAATGATAACTCTCGTCCACAAATATATTGAGGGAAGGCAAAGGAGAGGATTTGAAATCAAGGCAGAATTGCAGGAAACAGATTTCAGGAGGTAGATTAGAATCGCCTTTAACGCACATGAAAAGCAGCAAAACGTTGACAATGATGCCCTTGGCCAAAAAGGGCGTATGCGTTTTTTCCTGAATATATTCAGGAAAAAACGCATACGCCCTTTTTGGCCAACCAAGCAACCTGGAAAGGCAAATCAGCGCTACAAAGAAGTCTCGCTTCCCATCGGTCAAAAGGGCCATGCTGAAAAAAGTGTCAAAACCAGAAATGCAGGACAGGCCATGGAGAAATGGGAGCCTTGCTACACTGATGGGCGGGATGTAAATTGCCAACAGCCACTCTGGAGAAGTGTACAGTGTGTCCTGAAACATCTAAAAAACACAGCTTAGAGAGCATAGGGCACTTCCACGCATGGGGCTATAAAGTGGGAAAATTAAAATCAGCAAGACACAAGCACCCCAAAGTTTAGGGCTGCTCTGTTGACAAGGACCTCCACTTCATTCCACCTTAAATATCCCAGGAAAGCGAAAAATGGATAAAAAATTGGAGGTCCTTATGTACAATGGAATATCACTCAGCCATGAAATCAATGTCATAAGGCTAGTAGCAGCATGATGAGTGGATTTAGGTACGATGATTCTAAGTGAAATAAGTCACACAGAAAAGGACACTTCTAATAAGGTGTCACTTATAGAGGGAATGTAAAAACCGTTACACTTGAACTGAATTACAAAACAGAACAGAGTCACACATGCAGAAAACACACTATGGCTGCTTAACGGGAAAGGTGAGGTGGGGTGATATATAAAACAAGACTTTCAAATTAGCTCAGATACCGTTCCATAAACCCAATATGTAATAGACAAGACCTACCTCTTGCTCAGAGAACTGGACTCAACACGCCCGATTCACCGCACAAGAATATATCTGACTAGTAATAATCTTAAAACCTATGTATTGATATCTCTCTGTTAGTGTGTCAAGTGGGTGTAAAGCGGCCTAAACACAGCCGTGAAAAGCAGCTAAACCCCATTATAAAAATAAATTACTTTTAAAAACCCATGAAACAAAGACAGGGAAAGAGAGAGAAATTCTTACACAATTCGTTCAGGGGCTGTGATGCAACCTGGATTGACCATATCTAGACCCACAGCTGGATGAGACATAAGGGTGGACACTCTTGGGGCTGAGAGGTTTGGTGAGGTTGGGTGAGCAAACGCAGACCCTTTAAAGTAATACTGCGTGCTACCCATCGCATGGGTCCCAAATCTCCAGGTTCAAGGGCATCTTCCTACATCGAAAACATGCATGAGAAACCCAGAAGATGGTACACCGTGTGATGGGGAAAGGTTTCTAAAACGCACCTCATTTCTCATCTCCTTGTGCTCGGGTTCGCCATTCCAGCCACTTTACTAGCAATCTCCCTACTTGGAGCATCAGCACCTTTAACCTCCTGTTCCGTACAGGTTGCAATTTGTCCTGAGGATGAACGGGAAGACGGGGAACCAATGAGAGACTAGCTCTTGGTGTTGGGACAGGCACAGGTCACTCTATTTTCCCATCAGGAAGAAGAATTAACCACAGGCTCAGCCTGCCCCCCTGAACCAGAACAGGGCCTGAAGCCATCCTGCGCTTTTGCGGCCGGCTCCCAAAAAACCGACTTGTAAAATGGAGCTTCAGGGCACTGCAATTCACAAACCTGCAGAGTTATAAATGATAACTCTCGTCCACAAATATATTGAGGGAAGGCAAAGAAGAGGATTTGAAATCAAGGCAGAATTGCAGGAAACAGATTTCAGGAGGTAGATTCGAATCGCCTTTAAAGCACATGAAAAGCGGCAAAACGTTGACAATGATGCCCTTGGCCAAAAAGGGCGTATGCGTTTTTTCCTGAATACATTCAGGAAAAAACGCATACGCCCTTTTTGGCCAACCAAGCAACCTGGAAAGGCAAATCAGCGCTACAAAGAAGTCTCGCTTCCCATCGGTCAAAAGGGCCATGCTGAAAAAAGTGTCAAAACCAGAAATGCAGGACAGGCCATGGAGAAATGGGAGCCTTCCTACACTGATGGGCGGGATGTAAATTGCCAACAGCCACTCTGGAGAAGTGTACGGTGTGTCCTGAAACATCTAAAAAACACAGCTTAGAGAGCATAGGGCACTTCCACGCATGGGGGGATAAAGTGGGAAAATTGAAAATCAGCAAGACACAAGCACCCCAAAGTTTAGGGCTGCTCTGTTGACAAGGACCTCCACTTCCTTCCACCTTAAATATCCCAGGAAAGCGAAAAATGGATAAAAAAGTTGTGGTCCTTATGTACAATGGAATATCACTCAGCCATGAAATCAATGTCATAAGGCTAGTAGCAGCATGATGAGTGGATTTAGGTAAGACGATTCTAAGTGAAATAAGTCACACAGAAAAGGACACTTCTCATAAGGTGTCACTTATAGAGGGAATGTAAAAACCGTTACACTTGAACTGAATTACAAAACAGAACAGAGTCACACATGCAGAAAACACACTATGGCTGCTTAACGGGAAAGGTGAGGTGGGGTGATACATAAAACAAGAGTTTCAAATTAGCTCAGATACCGTTCCATAAACCCAATATGGAATAGACAAGACCTACTCCTTGCTCAGAGAACTGGACTCAACACGCCCGATTCACCGCACAAGAATATATCTGACTAGTAATAATCTTAAAACCTATGTATTGATATCTCTCTGTTAGTGGGTCAAGTGGGTGTAAAGCGGCCTAAACACAGCCGTGAAAAGCAGCTAAACCCCATTATAAAAATAAATTACTTTTAAAAACCCATGAAACAAAGACAGGGAAAGAGAGAGAAATTCTTACACAATTCGTTCAGGGGCTGTGATGCAACCTGGATTGACCATATCTAGACCCACAGCTGGATGAGACATAAGGGTGGACACTCTTGGGGCTGAGAGGTTTGGTGAGGTTGGGTGAGCAAACGCAGACCCTTTAAAGTAATACTGCGTGCTACCCATCGCATGGGTCCCAAATCTCCAGGTTCAAGGGCATCTTCCTACATCGAAAACATGCATGAGAAACCCAGAAGATGGTACACCGTGTGATGGGGAAAGGTTTCTAAAACGCACCTCATTTCTCATCTCCTTGTGCTCGGGTTCGCCATTCCAGCCACTTTACTAGCAATCTCCCTACTTGGAGCATCAGCACCTTTAACCTCCTGTTCCGTACAGGTTGCAATTTGTCCTGAGGATGAACGGGAAGACGGGGAACCAATGAGAGACTAGCTCTTGGTGTTGGGAGAGGCACAGGTCACTCTATTTTCCCATCAGGAAGAAGAATTAACCACAGGCTCAGCCTGCCCCCCTGAACCAGAACAGGGCCTGAAGCCATCCTGCGCTTTTGCGGCCGGCTCCCAAAAAACCGACTTGTAAAATGGAGCTTCAGGGCACTGCAATTCACAAACCTGCAGAGTTATAAATGATAACTCTCGTCCACAAATATATTGAGGGAAGGCAAAGAAGAGGATTTGAAATCAAGGCAGAATTGCAGGAAACAGATTTCAGGAGGTAGATTCGAATCGCCTTTAAAGCACATGAAAAGCGGCAAAACGTTGACAATGATGCCCTTGGCCAAAAAGGGCGTATGCGTTTTTTCCTGAATACATTCAGGAAAAAACGCATACGCCCTTTTTGGCCAACCAAGCAACCTGGAAAGGCAAATCAGCGCTACAAAGAAGTCTCGCTTCCCATCGGTCAAAAGGGCCATGCTGAAAAAAGTGTCAAAACCAGAAATGCAGGACAGGCCATGGAGAAATGGGAGCCTTGCTACACTGATGGGCGGGATGTAAATTGCCAACAGCCACTCTGGAGAAGTGTACGGTGTGTCCTGAAACATCTAAAAAACACAGCTTAGAGAGCATAGGGCACTTCCACGCATGGGGGGATAAAGTGGGAAAATTGAAAATCAGCAAGACACAAGCACCCCAAAGTTTAGGGCTGCTCTGTTGACAAGGACCTCCACTTCCTTCCACCTTAAATATCCCAGGAAAGCGAAAAATGGATAAAAAAGTTGTGGTCCTTATGTACAATGGAATATCACTCAGCCATGAAATCAATGTCATAAGGCTAGTAGCAGCATGATGAGTGGATTTAGGTAAGACGATTCTAAGTGAAATAAGTCACACAGAAAAGGACACTTCTCATAAGGTGTCACTTATAGAGGGAATGTAAAAACCGTTACACTTGAACTGAATTACAAAACAGAACAGAGTCACACATGCAGAAAACACACTATGGCTGCTTAACGGGAAAGGTGAGGTGGGGTGATACATAAAACAAGAGTTTCAAATTAGCTCAGATACCGTTCCATAAACCCAATATGGAATAGACAAGACCTACTCCTTGCTCAGAGAACTGGACTCAACACGCCCGATTCACCGCACAAGAATATATCTGACTAGTAATAATCTTAAAACCTATGTATTGATATCTCTCTGTTAGTGGGTCAAGTGGGTGTAAAGCGGCCTAAACACAGCCGTGAAAAGCAGCTAAACCCCATTATAAAAATAAATTACTTTTAAAAACCCATGAAACAAAGACAGGGAAAGAGAGAGAAATTCTTACACAATTCGTTCAGGGGCTGTGATGCAACCTGGATTGACCATATCTAGACCCACAGCTGGATGAGACATAAGGGTGGACACTCTTGGGGCTGAGAGGTTTGGTGAGGTTGGGTGAGCAAACGCAGACCCTTTAAAGTAATACTGCGTGCTACCCATCGCATGGGTCCCAAATCTCCAGGTTCAAGGGCATCTTCCTACATCGAAAACATGCATGAGAAACCCAGAAGATGGTACACCGTGTGATGGGGAAAGGTTTCTAAAACGCACCTCATTTCTCATCTCCTTGTGCTCGGGTTCGCCATTCCAGCCACTTTACTAGCAATCTCCCTACTTGGAGCATCAGCATCTTTAACCTCCTGTTCCGTACAGGTTGCAATTTGTCCTGAGGATGAACGGGAAGACGGGGAACCAATGAGAGACTAGCTCTTGGTGTTGGGACAGGCACAGGTCACTCTATTTTCCCATCAGGAAGAAGAATTAACCACAGGCTCAGCCTGCCCCCCTGAACCAGAACAGGGCCTGAAGCCATCCTGCGCTTTTGCGGCCGGCTCCCAAAAAACCGACTTGTAAAATGGAGCTTCAGGGCACTGCAATTCACAAACCTGCAGAGTTATAAATGATAACTCTCGTCCACAAATATATTGAGGGAAGGCAAAGAAGAGGATTTGAAATCAAGGCAGAATTGCAGGAAACAGATTTCAGGAGGTAGATTCGAATCGCCTTTAAAGCACATGAAAAGCGGCAAAACGTTGACAATGATGCCCTTGGCCAAAAAGGGCGTATGCGTTTTTTCCTGAATATATTCAGGAAAAAACGCATACGCCCTTTTTGGCCAACCAAGCAACCTGGAAAGGCAAATCAGCGCTACAAAGAAGTCTCGCTTCCCATCGGTCAAAAGGGCCATGCTGAAAAAAGTGTCAAAACCAGAAATGCAGGACAGGCCATGGAGAAATGGGAGCCTTGCTACACTGATGGGCGGGATGTAAATTGCCAACAGCCACTCTGGAGAAGTGTACGGTGTGTCCTGAAACATCTAAAAAACACAGCTTAGAGAGCATAGGGCACTTCCACGCATGGGGGGATAAAGTGGGAAAATTGAAAATCAGCAAGACACAAGCACCCCAAAGTTTAGGGCTGCTCTGTTGACAAGGACCTCCACTTCCTTCCACCTTAAATATCCCAGGAAAGCGAAAAATGGATAAAAAAGTTGTGGTCCTTATGTACAATGGAATATCACTCAGCCATGAAATCAATGTCATAAGGCTAGTAGCAGCATGATGAGTGGATTTAGGTAAGACGATTCTAAGTGAAATAAGTCACACAGAAAAGGACACTTCTCATAAGGTGTCACTTATAGAGGGAATGTAAAAACCGTTACACTTGAACTGAATTACAAAACAGAACAGAGTCACACATGCAGAAAACACACTATGGCTGCTTAACGGGAAAGGTGAGGTGGGGTGATACATAAAACAAGAGTTTCAAATTAGCTCAGATACCGTTCCATAAACCCAATATGTAACAGACAAGACCTACTCCTTGCTCAGAGAACTGGACTCAACACGCCCGATTCACCGCACAAGAATATATCTGACTAGTAATAATCTTAAAACCTATGTATTGATATCTCTCTGTTAGTGTGTCAAGTGGGTGTAAAGCGGCCTAAACACAGCCGTGAAAAGCAGCTAAACCCCATTATAAAAATAAATTACTTTTAAAAACCCATGAAACAAAGACAGGGAAAGAGAGAGAAATTCTTACACAATTCGTTCAGGGGCTGTGATGCAACCTGGATTGACCATATCTAGACCCACAGCTGGATGAGACATAAGGGTGGACACTCTTGGGGCTGAGAGGTTTGGTGAGGTTGGGTGAGCAAACGCAGACCCTTTAAAGTAATACTGCGTGCTACCCATCGCATGGGTCCCAAATCTCCAGGTTCAAGGGCATCTTCCTACATCGAAAACATGCATGAGAAACCCAGAAGATGGTACACCGTGTGATGGGGAAAGGTTTCTAAAACGCACCTCATTTCTCATCTCCTTGTGCTCGGGTTCGCCATTCCAGCCACTTTACTAGCAATCTCCCTACTTGGAGCATCAGCACCTTTAACCTCCTGTTCCGTACAGGTTGCAATTTGTCCTGAGGATGAACGGGAAGACGGGGAACCAATGAGAGACTAGCTCTTGGTGTTGGGACAGGCACAGGTCACTCTATTTTCCCATCAGGAAGAAGAATTAACCACAGGCTCAGCCTGCCCCCCTGAACCAGAACAGGGCCTGAAGCCATCCTGCGCTTTTGCGGCCGGCTCCCAAAAAACCGACTTGTAAAATGGAGCTTCAGGGCACTGCAATTCACAAACCTGCACAGTTATAAATGATAACTCTCGTCCACAAATATATTGAGGGAAGGCAACGAAGAGGATTTGAAAGCAAGGCAGAATTGCAGAAACAGGCTTAAGGAGGTAGATTCGAATCGCCTTTAAAGCACATGAAAAGCGGCAAAACTTCGACAATGATGCCCTTGCCCGAAAAGGGCCTATGCGTTTTTTCCCGAATATATTCAGGAAAAAACGCATACGCCCCTCTTGGCCAACCAAGCAACCTGGAAAGGCAAATCAGCGCTACAAAAAAGTCTCGCTTCCCATCGATCAAAAGGGCCATTCTGAAAAAAGTGTCAAAACCAGAAATTCAGGACAGGCCATGGAGAAATGGGAGCCTTGCTACGCTGATGGGCGGGATGTAAATTGCCAACAGCCACTCTGGAGAAGTGTACGGTGTGTCCTGAAACATCTAAAAAACACAGCTTAGAGAGCATAGGGCACTTCCCCTCATGGGCGTATAAATTGGGAAAACTAAAAATCAGCAAGACCCAGGCACACCAAAGTTTAGGGCTGCTCTCTTGACAAGAACCTCCTCTTCATTACACCTTAAATATCCCAGAAAATTGGAAAATGGATAATAATGTTGTGGTCCTTATGTACAATGGAATATCACTCAGCCATGAAATCAATGTCATAAGGCTATTAGCAGCATGATGAGTGGGTTTAGGTACGACGATTCTAAGTGAAATAAGTCACACAGAAAAAGACACTTATCATAAGATATCACTTATAGAGGGAATGTAAAAACTGTTGCACTTGAACTGAATTACAAAACAGAACAGAGTCACACATTTAGAAAACACACTATGGCTGCTTAACGGGAAAGGTGAGGTGGGGTGATGCATAAAACAAGGGTTTCATATTAGCTCAGATACCGATCCATAAACCCAATATGTAATAGACAAGACCTACTCCTTGCTCAGTGAAGTGGACGCAACACCCCCTATTCAACGAACAAGAATATATCTGACTAGTAAAAATCTTAAAACCTATGTATTGATTTCTCTCTGTAAGTTAATCAATGGGTGTAAAGGGGCATAAACACAGCAGTGAAAATCAGGTAAACCCCATTATAAAAATAAATTACTTTAAAATCCCAAAAAACAAAGACAGTGATAGAGGGAGAAATTTTTACATAATTCGTTCCGGGGCTGTGATGCAACCTGGTGTGACCACATCTAGACCCACAGTTGGATGAGAAATAAAGCTGGACACTCTTGGGGCTGAAAGTCTCTTTCCCTATTTACCAGATTGGGATCGTAGAAAGGCTGCCACCCTCTGGCCGTTACCTGCACAAGCAGCTTTAAAACCTGTGCTGATTGTCACTTCATATGAACAAGTACTTCAGGGCTGTAAATGAAACGTGCCCTCAAAATGTCTTGAGGGAGTTAATGGCCAAAAATTTTCAAAATGTGACTCTTACTTTAAGAAAACACTTTGAAGAACTAAGCTGTAATCACAGTTTGATAAATAAAAAGGGCATGCTTTAAAGCTCAATTTCAACAGATTATTGGACACATGCAAATTCAACCACAGATAGGTATCAGCTCACACCTGTTAGAATAACCATCAGCAAGAAAACTACAAACAATAAATATTGAAGGTGTTTTGGAGAAATGCATACCCTCAATTTTAAGTGGGACGTAACCTGGAAAGAGCCACTAATGAGAACTGAATGGTGGTGCCTTTAAAACATACACACTGAGCTACCATATGATACAGCAAGCCCACTCCTTGGCCTATAACATAAGAAGATATAACTGGAAAGACACAGGCAAACAAATGTGCATTGCAGCAGTATTACAATAGCCAAGACATGGAGGCAACCAGAAAGTCCATCAAGAGGTGCGTGGCCAAAGAAGAACTGGTACACGTACAGATGGAATATTAGCCAGGGAAAAAAATGAAACAATGCCATTTGCAGCACCATGTATGATTCTTGAGGTAATCAGGCAAATTGTACTAAGTCAGAAAGCAAAAGACACATATCCTATAATATCACTTATAGGTCTTAGCTAAAAATTGATACCAATGAAGATATTTCCACAGAGAAATGCAATCACAGATTCATTAAACAAACTTATGGTTCACCAAATGGAAAGGTGTGAGGATTGGATACATTAGGATATTGGGGTTAAGATAGATATAGAAACACATGTGAAATATGTAATCACCAAAGACCTACGTAATACCAAGACAAGACTACTCAACATCGTGTCATAACCTACATGGGAAAATGATCCAAAGAAGAATAGATATATGTATATGTTTAAAAGAACCACATCTTGCACACCTAGAAGAAACAAAACATTTTAATTAAATTTGCTCTGACAAAAAATAAGAATTAAATTAAAAAAAGAACAAGAAGTAATGAGACTTAAACTTAAGGGGCTATTTGCTGGCACATTGCATTCTAATTTACAACCAGAACATGACTTCCATTAAGGCTCTGTCATCACTAATAAAGCAGCTTTATAAGCAATGTTGAAGGTAGCTTAAAAGAAGTCTCACTAATTATTGATAGTAACAAGGAAACAAAGAAAAGTAAAAATCTCACTGCAAAAAGTATACATAGGGTAAGGATAGTAGATCAAACACTTATTAAACTTCTGTAAAGAATAAAAGACAACAGTCGTATGTTTTTTTAAAAAGAGAGGGCCCAAATAAATCTGAAATGAAAGAGATGATGTTACAACAGACACCACAGAAATACAAAGTATCCTAAGATACACACAGGGTAACTCAGGGCTCAGACTGGACAGAGCCCACTCTCCAGTCCCCTGTACATGACTTACAGGAGCCTCAGGAACTGAGGAGGGGGTCCCTGAAGAGAGGCTCAAGATAGAATATGGTAGGCATTAACATGACTGCATTCATCTTAAACATGCCTGAACTACATTCACACGAGATGATTTTGCCCTGTATGTACATCGGCACCTCTAGTTGGAACTGCAGATCTTTGGCTTCAACACCTCTACTGACAACATTAGCGTCACCTGCTGTGGACCGTCTCCTATAGGATTTCTACAATCACAAAACATCGAAGCTTCACAGGACCCAGAGTCTGTGCGACTCCACACAGAGTCTCAGAGTCTCAACTCCACTCAGATACTCCACTCTTGGAGGGCACACACAAAGGAGTGTGCACATCAGGACCCAGGGGAAGGCGCAGTGACCCTGTAGGAGAATGACCAGAACTACCTGCTACTTTTAGAGGGTCTCCTGCAGAGGCAGTTGGTGGCTGTGGCTGTGGCTCACCGTGAGGACAACGACACTGGCAGCAGAAGTTCTGGGAAATACTCCTTGGTGTGAGCCCTCCCAGAGTCCGCCATTAGCCCCACCAAGAGCAAGGTAGGCTCCAGGGCTGGGTCGCCTCAGGCCAAACAACCAACAGGGAGGGAACCCAGCCCCATGCATCAGCAGACAAGTGGATTAAACTTTTTATTAAAGTTTTATTTAATCCGTAGACAAGTGGATTAAAGCTCTGCCCACCAAAGCAACACCCAGCTCTACCCACCACCAGTCCCTCCCATCAGGAAGCTTGCACTAGCCTCTAAGATAGACTCATCCACCGGAGAGCAGACAGCAGAAGCAAGAAGAACTACAATTCTGCAGCCTGTGGAAGGAAAACCACATTCACAGAAAGATAGACAAAATGAAAAGGCAGAGGACTTTATACCAGACCAAGGAACAAGATAAAACCCCAGAAAAAAAACGAAATGAGGTGGAGATAGGGAACCTTCCAGAAAAAGAATTCAGAATAATGATAGTGAAGCTGAGCCAAGACCTTGTAAAAAAAAAGGAGGCAAAGATGGAGAAGATGCAAGAAATGTTTAACAAAGACCTAGAAGAATTAAAGAACAAACAAACAGAGGTGAACAATGTAATAACTGAAATGAAAAATACACTAGAAGGAATCAGTAGCAGAATAACTGTGGCAGAAGAACGGATAAGTGACCTGGAAGACAGGAAGGTGGAAATCACTGCCATGGAACAGAATAAAGAAAAAGAATGAAAATAAACGAAGACACCCCAAGAGTCCTCTGGGACAACATTAAACGCAACAACATTCGCATTATATGGGTCCCAGAAGGAGAAGAGAGAGAGAAAGGACCCGAGAATATATTTGAAGAGGTTATGGTCAAAAACTTCCCTAGCATGGGAAAAGAAATAGCCACCCAAGTCCAGAAGCACAGAGTGTCCCAGGCAGGATAAACCAAAGGAGGAAAAGGACAAGACACATAGTAATCAAATTGACAAAAATTAACGACAAAGAAAAATGATTGAAAGCAGCAAGGGAAAAATGACCAATAACATACAAGGGAACTCCCATAAGGATAACAACTGATTTCTCAGCAGAAAATCTACAAGCCAGAAGGAAGTGGCATGATAAATTTAAAGTGATGAAAGGGAAGAACCTACAACCAAGAGTACTCCACCCTGCAAAGAGCTCATTCAGATTTGATGGAGAAATCAAAAGCCTTACAGACAAGCAAAAGCTAAGAGAATTCAGCACCATGAAACCAGCTCTACACCAAATGCTAAAGGAACTTCTCTAAGTGGGAAACACAAGAGAAGAAAAGGACCCACCAAGACAAACCCATAACAATTAAGAAAATAGTAGTAGGAACATACATATCGATAATTACCTTAAACGTGAATGCACTAAATGTTCCAACCAAAAGACACAGGCTCGCTGAATGGATACAAAAACAAGACCCATATATATGCTGTCTACAAGAGATCCATTTCAGACCTAGGGACACATACAGACTCAAAGTGAGGCGATGGAAAAATATATTCTATGCAAATGAAAATCAAAAGAAAGCTGGAGTAGCAATACTCATATCAGATAAAATAGACTTTAAAATAAAGAATGTTACAAGAGACAAGGAAAGACACTACATAATGGTCAGGGGATCAATCCAAGAAGAAGATATAACAATTATAAATATATATGTACCCAAAATAGGAGCACCTCAATGTATAAGGCAACTGCTAACAGCTATAAAAGAGGAAATTGACAGTAACACAATAATAGCGGGGGACTTTAACAGCTCACTTACACCAGTGGAGATCAGCCAGACAGAAAATTAATAAGGAAACACAAGCTTTAAATGACACAATAGACCAGATAGAGTTAATTTGTATTTATAGGGCATTCCATCCAAAAACAGCAGATTACACGTTCTTCTCAACTGCACACGGAACATTCTCCAGGATAGATCACATCTTGGGTCACAGATAAAGCCTCAGTAAATTTAAGAAAACTGAAATCATATCAAGCAGCTGTTCCGACCACAATGCTATGAGATTAGAAATCAATTACACGGAAAAAAACCGTAAAAAACACAAACAGATGGAGGCTAAACAATACGTTACTAAATAACCAAGAGATCACTGAAGAAATCAAAAAGGAAATCAAAAACTACCTAGAGACAAACGACAACAAAAACACGATGATCCAAAACCTATGGGACGCAGCAAAAGGAGTTCTAAGAGGGAAGTTTATAGCAATACAAGCCTACCTCAAGAAACAAGAAAAATCTCAAATAAACAATCTAACCTTACACCTAGAGGAACTAGAGAAAGAAGAACAAAACCCAAAGTTAGTAGAAGGAAAGAAATCATAAAGATCAGAGCGGAAATAAATGAAATAGAAACAAAGAAAACGAAAGCAAAGATCAATAAAACTAAAAGCTGGTTCTTTGAGAAGATAAGCAAAAATGATCAACCTTTAGCCAGACTCCAGAAAAAGAGGGAGAGGACGCAAATCAACAAAATTAGAAGTGAAAAAGCAGAAGTTACAACAGACACCACAGGAATACAAAGCATCCTAAGAGACTACTACAAGCAAATCTAGGGCAATAAAATGGACAATCTGGAAGAAATGGACAAATTCTTAGAAAGGGATAACCTTCTAAGACTGAACCAGGAAGAAATAGAAAATATGAACAAACCTATCGCAAGCAATGAAATTGAAACTGTGATAAAAAATCTTCCAACAAACAAAAGTTCAGAACCAGAAGGCATCACAGGTGAATTCTATCAAACATTTAGAGAAGAGCTAACACCCAACCTTCTCAAATTCTTCAAAACAATTGCAGGGGAAGGAACACTCCCAAACTCATTCTATGAGACCACCATCACCCTGATACCAAAATCAGACAGAGATACTACAAGGAAAGAAAATTATAGACCAATATCACTGATGAATATAGATGTAAAAGTCCTCAACAAAATACTAGCAAACAGAATCGAACAACACATTAAAAGGATCATACACCATGATCAAGAGGGGTTTATCCCAGGGATGCAAGGATTCTTCAATATACACAAATCAATGTGATACACCATATTAACAAATTGTAGAATAAAACCATATGATCATCTCAATAGATGAAGGAAAAGATTTTGAGAAAATTCAACACTCATTTACGATAAAAACTCTGCAGAGTGTGGGCATAGAGGGAAACTACCTCAACATAATAAAGGCCATATATGACAAACCCACAGCAAACAGCATTCTCAATGGTGAAAAACTGAAAGCGTTTCCTCTAAGATCAGGAACAAGACAAGGATGTCCACTCTCACCACTGCTATTCAACATAGTTTTGGAAGTCCTAGCCATGGCAATCAGAGAAGAAAAAGAAATAAAAGGAATACAAAAAGGAAAAGAAGAAGTAAAATTGTCACTGTTTGCAGATGACATGATATCATAGATAGAGAATCCTAAAGATGCCACCAGAAAACCACTGGAGCTAATCAATGAATTTGGTAAAGTTGCAGGATACAAAATTAATGCACAGAAATTGCTTGCATTCCTCTACACTAACAATGAAAGATCAGAAAGAGAAATGAAGGAAACAATCCCATTACCACTGCAACAATAAGAATAAAATACCTAGGAATAAACCTACCTAAGGAAGTAAAAGACCTGTACTCAGAAAACTAAAAGACACTGATGAAAGAAATCAAAGATGATATAAACAGATGGAGACATATACCATGTTCTCGGATTAGAAGAATCAATATTGTGAAAATAAATGACTATACTACCCAAAGCAATCTACAGAGTCAATGCAATCCCGATCAAAATACCTTTGGCATTTTCTACAGAACAAGAAAAAAAAATCTTAAAATTTGTAGGGAGACACAAAAGACCCTGGATAGCCAAAGCAGTCTTGAGGGGGAAAAAAAAGAGCTGGAGGAATCAGACTTCCAGACTTCAGACTATATTACAAAGCTAGAGTAATCAAGATAATATGGTACTGACACAAAAACAGAAATATAGGTCAATAGAACAGGATAGAAAGCACAGAGATAAACCCATGTACCTATGGTTAACTAATCTATGACAAAGGAGGCAAGGGTATACAATGGAGAAAAGACAGTGTCTTCAGCAAGTGGTGCTGGGAAAACTGGACAGTTACATGTAAAAGAATGAAATTAGTACACTCCCTAACACCATACACAAAAACAAACTCAAAATGGATTAGAGACCTAAATATAAGACCAGCTACTATAAAACTCTTAGAGGAAAACATAAGCAGAACAGTCTATGACATAAATCACAGCAAGATCCTTTTTGACCCACCTCCTAGAGAAATGGAAATAAAAACAAAAATAAAAAAATGGGACCGAATGAAACATAAATTCTTTTGCACAGCAAAGGAAAACATAAGCAAGATGAAAAGACAACCATCAGAATGGGAGAAAATATTTTCAAATGAAGCAAATGGCAAAGGATTAATCTCCAAAAAGCAGCTCATGTAGCTCAATATCACAAAACCGAACAACCCAATCCAAAAATGGGCAGAAGACCTAAATAGACATTTCTCCAAAGAAGATATACAGGTTGCCAACAAACACATGAAAGGATGCTGAACATCACTAATCATTAGAGAAATGCAAATCAAAACTACAGTGAGGTATCACCTCACACCAGTCAGAATGGCCATCATCAAAAAATCTACCAACAATAAATGCTGGAGAGGCATTTATTGGAGAAAAGGGAACCCTCTTGCACTGTTGGTGGGAATGTAAATTGATATAGCCACTAGGGAGAACGGTATGGGGGTTCCTTAAAAACTAAAAATAGAACTACCATACAACCCAGCAAACCCACTCCTGGACATTTACCCTGAGAAAACCATAATTCAAAAAGAGTCATGTACCACAATGTTCACTGTAGCTCTATTTACAATAGCCAGGACATGGAAGCAACCTAAGTGTCCATCAACAGATAAATGGATAAAGAAGATGTGGCACATATATATACAATGGAACATTATTCAGCCATAAAAAGAAACGAAATTGAGTTATTTTTAGTGAGGTGGATGGATCTAGAGTCTGTCCTACAGAGTGAAGTAAGTCAGAAAGAGAAAAACAAATACCATATGCTAACACATATATATGGAATCTTAAAAAAAAAACTTTATGAAGAACCTAGGGGCAGGAAAGGATTAAGAACACAGACGTAGAGAAAGGACTTGAGGACATGGGGAGAGGGAAGGGTAAGCTGGGACAAAGTGAGAGAGTGGTATGGACATATATACACTACCAAATGTAAAATTGATAGCTACTGGGAAGCAACCACATAGCACAGGGAGATCAGCTCTGTGCTTTGTGACCACCTAAAAGGGTGGGATAAGGGAGTGAGAGGGAGGTGCAAGAGGGAGGGGATATGGTGTTATATGTATACGCACAGCCGATTCACTTTTTTATACAGCAGAAACTAACACACAATTGTAAAGCAATTATACTCCAATAAAGATGTAAAAGAAAAAAAAAGCCCAGAGATAAACCTACACACCTATGGCCCACTAATCTATGACAAAGGAGGCAAGGGTATACAAAGGAGAAAAGAAAGTCTCTTCAATAAGTGGTGTTGGGAAAAATGGACAGTTACATGTAAAGGAATGAAATTAGAACACTCCCTAACACCATACACAAAAAAATAAACTCAAAATGGATTAGAGACCGAAATGTAAGACCGGACACTATAAAACTCTTAGAGGAAAACATAGGAAGAATACTTTTTGACATAAATCACAGCAAGATCTTTTCTGATCCACCTCGTAGAGTAATGGAATAAAAAAAAAATAAACATATGGGAGCAAATGAAACCTAAAAGCTTTTGCAAAGCAAAGGAAACTACAAACAAGACGAAAAGACAACCCTCACAATGGGAGAAAATATTTGCAAACGAATCAATGGACAAAGGAGTAATCTCCAATGTATATAAACAGCTCATGCAGCTCAACAGTAAAAAAACAAACAACCCAATCCAAAAATGGGCAGATGACGTAAATAGACATTTGTCCCAAGAAGACATACAGATGACCAAGAAGCACATGAAAAGCTGCTCAACATCACTAATTATTAGAGAAATATAAACCAAAACTACAATGAGGTATCACCTCACACGAGTTAGAATGGGCATCATCAGAAAATCTACAAACAACAAATGCTGGAGAGGGTGTGGAGAAAAGGGAACCCTCTTACACTATTTGTGGGAATGTAAATTGATACAGTCACTATGGAGAACAGCATGGAGGTTCCTTAAAATACTAAAAATAGAATTACCATATGACCCAGCAATCCCACTACTGGCCATATACCCAGAGAAAACCATAATTCAAAAAGACATATTCACCACAATATTCATTGCAGCACTATTTACAATAGCCAGGTCATGGAAGCAACCTAAATGCCCATAGACAGACGAACAGAAAAGATGTGCTACATATATAAAATGGAATATTACTCAGCCATAAAAAGGAATGAAATTGGGTCATTTGTAGAGACGTGGATAGATCTAGAGACTGTCATACAGAGTGAAGTAAGTCAGAAAGAGAAAAACAAATATCGTATATTAACGCATACATGTGGAACCTAGAAAAATGGTAAAGATGAACCGGTTTGCAAGGCAGAAATAGAGACACAGATGTAGAGAACAAATGTATGGACACCAAAGGGGGAAAGTGGCAGGGTGGTGGTGGTGGGATGAATTGTGAGCCTGGGATTGACATATATACACTTATATGTATAAAATAGGTAACCAATAAGAGCCTGCTGTATAAAAAAATGAATAAAATAAATTCAAAAATTAAAAAATAAATAATACTTAAAAAAATAAAACAGAAAAAAAAGTTCTGTCCTTCCCATAGACGTATTTATATGAATGAATTATTTCCATGCTTATATCCATAAATACAAAAAGAGGAATAAACTTACCTTGAACCAAAAAAGAAAAAAAAAAAGACAGAACCCACTGGTCATACAGAGGAAAACCCTATCAGGGCACTTGCTCCAGTGGTAAACAATTCTGAAGTTGGTCACAGGTGGGGAATCATCTCCCATGCAGCCAGCAGCCCCCACACGAGGAGCGTCCTCATTGCAAAGCTGGGGGACCGTGAGGAGGCGTCTCTGAGTAAACGTGAGCTGAGCCCCAGGCCAGCTGCTGCTGAACTTTTCCCACCCTTCCCAGGTAAAACACCTGAATGTGTGCAAAGACTTTAAAAACTAGAGGAAGGGGCTTGGAGTCACACCAGCGACAGCACGCAGGCCGACTTGGTGCCTGCAGGCCAGCCAGGATGGTCCTGGCCCCGGGCGATCGTCTGGAAGCTTTCCATTTCCCTGCCTGAGGTACCCCTCCTGTCCCGGCCCCCACTGCTTTTTTCCTTCCTCACCTCTGCCCGGGGAGAAATTCCAGCAGCAAGTATGGGTGACACATCCTCTTCTTTAGCAGGTGGCAGCCCGGCAACTCCTGCAGAAAGTCCAGCAGAGCCCCAGTCACACCGGGCCACTCATAGAGCCGTGGGCCCTACTCCTTCCCACCAGCCCAACCCCGAGACTGCTGATGGGGCAGAGAATATGGCGTCAGGCACAGCTGCAGAGGCTTTTGCTGCCTGAAGGGGTGTTTATATTGACCTCAACCTAGGCACACCTGGGAAGGGCTGGCCGGCCGTGTCAGGCTGCCCACGTCAGCCAATCCTCGCCCCTCAGGGGCTCAGAGTTGCAGAAAATGGGCCTTGCTGCACCGGCCAGATCCAAGGAACAGGTGTAGGGTCCCCAGAGTCAGGATAGATAAGGGGCGGCAGCCCTGGCTTGTTTTCTAATCATTTTATCTGGTCCATGAGTGGGAGACAACTTCAAGAAGACCCTCTCCTAATGAGAGGAACCCAGGAGTCAGGGAGAGGAGGGGTGGTGGGTGGAGACAGAGGCCTGGTGCCCCAGCTGCAGTGGAAGCCCCTGGAAGACCAGGCAGAGGGAGGTCACACAGAGTGAAGCCTAGGGTCACAGACCTGTTGGAGCTGCTGTTTGTTAGTTCAAGCTCTGCTCTGAGGTGCTCTGTGTCAGCTCTGAGTGACAGGTGTGCTGGGGGTGCTCTGCAATGAGGGCTATGTGCACGGTTCCTGTGTGCCCAGCCCTGCCGGGGTACCTGTCCACGGGAGCTCCATATCCAGGGAGCGGCCTGCCCACGAGAGCCCCGTGGGCTGCTGCGTACCTGCCCAGGTGAGCTCCATATCCTGGGAGCGGCCTAACCACCAGAGCCCCGTGGGCTGCTGGGTACCTGCCCAGGTGAGCTCCATATCCTGGGAGGGGCCTGACCACAAGAGCCCCGTGGGCTGCTGGGGACCTGGTAGAGGACGCCAGGACAGTCAGTGAAGCCACAGAGGATATACATCTAGTAGTTCCTAATTCCTACACCCTGCTGGTCATTCTACCATCCACCAGGACATGGCATTCTGTATTAGACTTCAATGATGCCTTCTTCTGTATTCCATTCGTCCCAGAGTCACAAGAAATTTTGGCTGTGAGTGGCAGGACTCAACATACAACAAAAACAATACTGCTGGGCCGTCCTGCCCCAGGGGTTCAAAAATTCCCACACCATCTTTGGGGAAACGTTAGCTAAAAACCTAAAAGATCTACCTCTGGAGAAGGGAACCCTCCTTCAATATGCAGATGACATTCTGATCACCAACCCGACTAAGGAGGCCTCTGAACTACCTAGACAATAAAAGATAGAAGGTATCCAAGGAAAAGGCTCAAATATCACAAACTAAGGTGGCCTTCCTGGGCTTCATTCGCACAGAAGGTCGGAGAAGCCCACCCCAGGAAAGAGAAGAAGCCATTTGCAGCCTCAGCCTTCCTGAAACTAGAAGACAGCTTAGGGGTTCCTGGGGAGACCGGGGTTTGCTGCATCTGGATCCCTAACTACAGTCTAATAGCTGGGCCTCTATATGAAACACTGAAAGGAAAAGATGATGATCCTTTTGAATAGAATCCAGAAGCGGCCTTTCAAGATTGGAAAGAGCAGTCAATTCAGACCCTGGCCCTGGACCTCCCTAAGTTAGCTAAACCCTTTGACCTTTACATTCCTGGTCCAAGGCGAATCGCCCTTGGAGTATTAGTGCAAAAACTGGGACCACTTGACATGGAACAATGCAAGAATGCCCTCCAGGCATTGGCCAGCCACCCCATCCGACCAGGATACTGGGGGTATCTAAAAACCTGGAAATCAGCAGCCCGCAAGGCCAGCTCCCTCCTAAGGGAAAAGGACGCCACTTGGTGATCCTAACCACCCACCATGCCCTGAAGTTGCAGGGATTGCTCCGTGGGCACAATGACCTCGAGGGAGGAGGCCCTCCAACACCAACCTCCAGAGAGACAACCTAGGACAATGGGCCCCCATGACGACTCGTGTGACCATCACTTGACCTGGAGCTTCTCTCAGAAAACAACAAGAGTGTGCCCCAAAAGAGCAGACTATTGCTTTCAGGACTTACTGCACCCAGAGCGGAGCTAATAAACTTGGCAGGGGAACCGTAAATAACGCTGCCACCATAGAAAAGCCTACAGACACCGCGGTGACGGCGGCCAGTGAGACCGGCTGTACTCCTGGCTACTTCAAAAGGCCATTGACTGAGTGGCCGTCATGGTCCTGGATCACCACCGGCCCTGGACTGTCTGGGAGTTGAGCAAGCAGGGCTCTGACACCTGGTGCTGTTTGTACGTTAATTCAGTGGCCTAACTGAAGAAAGCGCAGACTACTGGTCAGAGCATCTAGGCTGGCAGAAACCGTCAGCCTAAGGGGGCCGAACCAATGTGGAGCAGGGTAAAACCGCCCACCCCCCCAGCGTCTCTGCACATCTCTTTCCTGGACCCTTAAAGGTCATTAGAATCTATAAAACTTCCAATGCTGGTGCTCAGGCAGACGAGCAGTGAGGGAGGAGGCCTGCGGACAATCAACCTCACCTGGAGGCTGCTGGGGAGAAGTCCTGCCCCTCCCCCCGGGTATGAGGACACCCAACTCAGCATGAAGCATTTACAGAAGACGTGTCTGCACCCTCAGCGCCCCAAGAATGAGGAATGGGACAAAAGGCAGAGGAGGGCTTTGTCACTGGCAAAGCCCATTAAAAATTCCTGGGAGATAAAAATAGAATCTGGGCAATAATATAAAGTCTAACCATTTTTTCCTTTGTGCTTTGTCTAATTTCACTTGCTCCTAGGTTTCCACAAGCAGAGGTCCCACACCCGACACTTCAGACCCGATTTCCTAGTGCAAAATGGCTGGGCCAACACCTCAGCTCGTGGGGCCCCGTGCAGACTCTGCGACATAGAGCCTGAGCTCCAGCCAACCCGGCCCTCGAGAGCTCCGCCCCCTCCCTCCCGCTGATGCTGACAGGATCCCTACACAGCAGCCCGGCCCACAACCCGCAGGGGAGCACACACTCTCACCTCTCCATTCTCTGATCAAAATATAAAGTTTTCCTTTGCTTCTGAACCAAAGTCAGTCTCGATCTGTTGGCTCCAATGACACTGGGCAGGGAGACCCTTGTTGGGGCCCACTCTGCAGGATCAGTAA